>NC_038043.1:2621864-2907752 GCF_002211085.1 Panicum hallii | reverse complement strand
GCACAAGGCACTCTATGGACTCAAACAAGCTCCAAGGGCTTGGTATGAGAGACTTCGTGACTTCCTAATCATGCAAGGTTTCAAGATCGGGAGGGTGGACACCACTTTGTTCACAAAAGACGTCAACGGGGATCTTTTCATTTGTCAAATTTATGTTGACGATATTATCTTTGGCTCAACTAATGATTTACTAAGCCATGAGTTTGCTACCATGATGTCTAGGGAATTCGAGATGTCCATGATTGGTGAATTGACTTTCTTCCTTGGTTTTCAAGTCAAACAAATGAAGGAAGGGACATTCATCTATCAAGAAAAATATACTAGAGATATCTTGAAGAAGTTCAAGATGGATGATGCAAGCCAATTAAGACTCCTATGGCTACAAATGGGCATCTCGACTTGGATGTGGACGGTAAACCTGTTGATCAATCCCTCTATCGTTCAATGATAGGGTCTTTGCTTTACCTTACCGCATCTAGGCCCGATATAATGTTTAGCGTGTGCTTGTGTGCCCGTTTTCAAGCTAACCCTAAGGAATCACATCTTTCTGCTGTGAATAGGATCCTTCGGTATCTCAAGCACACTCCTAGCATAGGCTTGTGGTACCCCAAAGGCGCTAGTTTAGATCTCTTGGGATACTCGGATTCGGATTTTGCCGGAAGCCGTGTGGATCGCAAGAGTACCTCCGGGGGTTGCCACTTGCTTGGGCGTTCTCTAGTTTCTTGGTCGAGTAAGAAGCAAAATTCCGTGGCTTTGTCCACCGCGGAAGCGGAATATATAGCTGCCGGTGCATGTTGTGCCCAAATTCTATATATGAAGCAAACCCTTTTGGACTTTGGTGTGAAACTAGGAAGAATACCACTCCTTTGTGACAATGAAAGTGCCGTAAAAATTGCCAAGAATCCAGTTCAACACTCTCGCACAAAGCACATTGATATTCGCCATCACTTCTTGCGTGATCACGAAGCCAAGGGGGACATTTCCCTTCAAGGTGTGAGATCCGAGGAGCAATTGGCGGATATTTTCACAAAACCTTTAGACGAGAGTACCTTTGTTAGGCTAAGAAATGAGCTAAATGTGTTAGATGCGGCAAACGTCATGTAAGTTGCCATGTCATATAGAAAAATGCATACATATAGGACACTTGTCTAACCATGGTAAGATAGTAATGAGCAAGGTTTAGCTAGAGGTGGTGGTCCACTGTTTTCCTCTAGGCTTGTAGAAAGGCTCATCATGATGAAGCTTTCCGTGGGATCAAACTTGACAAGTAGATCTTAAATTCTCGCTATGCATTTCTTGTCATATAGTTGTGCATCTCATGTTTACCTTTCTTTCGCATGTGTTTGTATTTGCATTATCATTGCATGCGTAAAAGTCACAAAGGAGATCACTTGATGAAGATGAGACTTGTTTTACATACAAGATCTTAATTCATGAGAAGTGAAGAGAGTAAAGTGTTAGGTGCGTTATTGCCTAGTGAGCAATGTCATTGTGAGTTTGAAGCTTTCCTCCTTCAATATTCCTATGACATGGCTCATACATTTTAATTGGCGCTTTGTCTCTCTTGCGACTTATCCTTGATTTTGAAAAGAAAAACTATTTAAGTTATTAAGCTATCCTATTTTGAGGGGTAAAGTCGCCTATGCAAGTCCATTAACTTGAGTTTAGTTGAATCTTATAAGTTCATTGGACTTAGCATAGAAAAGTGAGCTGAGAGAGGGTTTTTGGGTTCACCGGTTAAACCGACGTTCAATGGATCTACACCCATCGGTTTAACCGGCGTTACTAAGTGTCAGCTCAGCTCAGTCATTTCAGGCGTTCAACCGGCGTATAAAAAGTTTGCAGCATCGGATCAACCGATGAACAGAACACAATTTTGACCTGAAAATCAACTGTTATTTGCAGCGTTCAACCGACGAGTTCATTTTTCAGATCATCGGTTCAACCGGCGTACTGATGCAGATTTGGCAGAATTTCTGGTAAACTACACCGACGCAATCAACCGGTGTTCAAAACCTAAGCGTCGGATCAACCGACGATAAGAAAAATTCGGGGTCCACATGTCATATTTCTCTCTTGCCGGCTCCGACCCACTCTCTCGCATTCGTGTTTGCTCGACTCTTCGCCTCCGCTGTCACCGCCGCCGCCGTCCGCCTCTTGCGCCGCCCACACGCGCCGCCGCCGCCGCCCGCGCCGCCCGCTCCGCCGTCCGTCGCGCCGCCGCCGTCTGCCTCGCGCCCTTCGCACGCCGCCCGTGCATCCCCTCGCGCCGCCGTCACACCGCCGCCCTCGCGCCGCCGCCGCTTTCCACCGCACGCCCAGCCGCGCCCGTGCACACCAGCACTGCCGCACTACCGCCCTCACGACTGCGCCCGAGCGCCGCCCACGCGCCGTCGCCACCACCACAGTGCCGCCCACGCTCCACCGTGCCATCACTGCACCTCCACCGAGCCGCTGCACACGCACATTGCATCGCTCTCGCGCATTCACGCCCTTACTCACCGCTTCGCTTTCTTGATTCCGTTGTTTGTCGAGATGGGTCGTGACAAGAGAAAGGGAAAGGAGATCGTGGTTGAGGAGCCCGCGCGCAAGCGGACTCGCGCAGCGAGAGAGGCCGAGAGGGCCGAGATGGTGGCTAAGGCCGCCGAGGAGCAGGCGTCTGGCCGTGCTCGTCCGTTCGCGATCAGAGATCCGGCAGCCAGGGGCAGAGGCAAAGGCAGGGGCAGAGGGATGGGCAGAGTCCGAGGTGCCAGGACCACCAGAGCCGTGACAGCAGCAGCAGCAGAGTCTGAGCGGTCAGTCACATTCAGCGGCAGAGTCAGAGACAGCTTCAGATCAGAGCAGGCAGTCCGAGCAGTCTCAGGGGCAGGACACTCAGTCACCAGCTCTTCGACGTTCTGGCCGCACCCGGCAGACGTCCCCCGCAGAGCAGCCCTCACCTGCGACCGAGCGTCGCACCGGACCTAGGACGCGAGGAGGCCACCAGCCGCAGGAGCCTCGCAGGTCCACCGCAGCAGCAGCAGCAGCTCGACGAGCCGAGGCCCTAGCGGCCGAACGCGCAGTGTTCCGCATGGACACTGTCGTGCGTCTGGAGCCAGGTGTACTGCTCCAGAACTTGACCAAGGCCAATGCGGCGAAGGTCAAGAGGCTCAGGTGGAGTGTACAGGAGGAGGAGTGGTTTCCCGTGACACGAGACAGCCGGGTCGATCGCAGATTCTGGACACTTCTTCAGGCCAGTTTCTACGAGACCTACCAGAGGCGGGGCCACAGGATTTTCCCTCACAGGGTTCTCGACTGGGTCTCACTGAGGACAGCTGCAGGGGGAGCAGATGTCAGGGAGCACTTCGAGCACTTCAGAGGTCTGCCCAGGTTGCTCTCGATTGAGAGGAACAGATATATTGAGGACTGGGTCAGAGTTTTCTACGCCACAGCTTGGATTGCCCCAGAGCGCAGAGCAGTTCACTTCATGTTTGGGGGGCAGGTATTTGGATTGTCCAGAGCGACACTTGCTGGGATACTTGGAGTTGACCTTGTTGACGTCTCTCTACACGAGATGGTCTACGGTGATGCAGATCCACCTCGCAGGGCCATGATTGGCGGGATTGCACCTTCTCACGAGGCGATCTCACAGTGCTTCCGCCAGCCCTTTCCAGCCTCCTACGCCAGAGTCCCCAGCTTGCTGACCCCAGAGGCCTACGCAGTTCACATGGCACTCCGGAGGACTTTGCTCCCGAGGAGTGGCTACCCAGAGGGGTTCACAGGTCTGCAGCAGCTACTGCTTCTTCACATCCTTACTCATGAGCCGTTCGACATTGTTGACTTCATTTTGGCTGAGATTGAGGATGTCATCACTGACGGGATGGGTGTCGTGCGTCAGTTTCCATATGCTCACTGGATCAGCTTCATTTGTTCTATGATTGTGCCAGCTGAGTCTCCCGTCAGTGCAGTTTACCGACAGGATGAGGTCCCATGGTTTCCAGTCTACCGTCCGACAGCACCCTCAGACAGGAGGAGAGGCAGACAGGCGGATCGTGCTGCTATGGCACAGTTGGCACCCGAGGTACAGGCCCGAGTGGCCCAGGAGGATGAGGCGTTACTTGCCGCCGAGGCACAGCTTCCAGGAGGAGAGGATGAGATTCACTGGTCCGATCTTGAGTCAGACTCCTCCGAGGACGAGGAGTACTTCCCTGCACCTGCTCCAGCGAGTCACGATCACGAGGCAGGGGGTCCGGAGAGCCAGCTCCAGTGACAGCTGCTGCTACTACAGTTTCAGAGTCTCAGGTGTCTCAGCCGTCTGAGCTCACCGCACTTCTACAGCAGCTAGTCACACAGCAGAGAGAGGATCGCCGTGCTCAGGAGGAGGCCAGGAGAGCCCATGAGGCCCAGCTTGCACAGATCCAGAGGGAGGCCGCCCGAGAGCGAGCTGCTACAGAGGAGCGTTTCGTCGGCCTTATTGACAGAGTCTCTCAGAGGACGGACGCTCAGTTTCAGCAGATGCAGCAGGGCATGATGGCGATGTTCGGGATGATTTCACAGTTATATTCTCACACCGGACTCGCTCCTCAGCAGCCAGCACAGTCAGGTCTTCAGGGCGCCGGAGCTCCACCACTTGCAGTTACACCTGCTCCGGCCTCCACTGCTCCAGCTTCCTCCGCGACCCCAGAGATTATGTTCTCACTGTCAGCATTACTTGGGTCTGCGAGTCGTCCTCTCTTCTCTCCTCTGCCTGCGACCTCACTTTTCCAGGAGTCACCCACAGCGGTGCAGTCAGTTGGCCTCCCCGCAGTACCACAGCCATTACCTTCAGGGGGAGGCGGAGAGGTGTCCTTACTTCAGCAGTCGTCACAGCCGGCAGCATCAGCACTCACTACTTCAGATGTTGACACATCTTCTGCTGAGCCGGCTACTACTTCCACGGACCCTCTCCCAGGCAGTGCTAGCACCAGGGCCTCGACGACAGCCTCGACGACAGCTACACCTCCGGTCAGCTCAGCACCAGCAGGCCCTTCAGATCAGCAGCTACCGGCAGTCACTGAGGATCCACCGTCTGACGACGACGACGACGACGATGACCCGGATCGCTTCCTCGCCGTCCCGCGGCACCCGGATCAGTAGCTAGCCTTTTTGTGCTTTGATGCCAAAGGGGGAGAGGGAGTCAGGGGGAGGGTAGCACTAGAGAGAGCTCGATCAGGACTTTGTTGTTTCTTATTGTATTATATACTGTCTTATATTTGGTTTTAGTTCATGGATATGTACATTTGTCATTTGAGCATGCTGAGCTTTTGAGACATATCTATGGATTTTGTTTGAGCCTCTGAGCACTTTGGTTCCTTTCTTTCGAGTTTGCCTGTGTTTATTCTTGCCATATCTTTCTTGCTCTCTCGTTATTTATGACTGTGTTGTCATCAATCACCAAAAAGGGGGAGATTGTAAGCATCTAGGCCCTTAAAGTATGTTTCGGTGATTAATGACAACCATTAGTGTGACTAATGAGTTTGTGCAGCTTTATAGATCATTATTGCTCATTTGGTTATATGACAAAAGAGGCCCCTAATTTTCATTATTCAAAAAGGCGATCTCGGCATTCAACTCTATAATGTGTCAACTAAGGATCTTTCTAGTCCTAAGTGTCATAAGGTTGAGAAGGACACTTAGGTTAGTATAGGTTTTATAGTTTTGTAGTGATCGCACTATTAAGGGGGGTTTTAGGCTTAGTAACTTGAGTATGGACATGGTCATTTGAAAATGGATGCACACAATGGTCACTCAGGTTTCTAGAAGCTCAAATAAGTGGTTCTCAACTTATATCTCAAGAATATTTGGATTTCATTCAAGACTCAAGTCAGAATAGGCAAAATCAGAAAAATCATATTCACCGGTTTAACCGACGCTTCAAGTTTTATATACGTCGGTTAAACGAGGTCAGCAGAACTGGACAAGTCAATACACCGGTTAAACCGACGTTATTTAAATTTTGACGTCGGTGCAGTTGTCCAGAGACTCGGTTTTCAGTTGATCAGTGGACAACTACACTCACCGGTTAAACCGACGCTATTTGAAATTGGACGTCGGTGGAGTTGTCCAGTGACTTGGTATTTCTGTTGATAAATGGATGATTGCACTCACCGGTTAAACCGATGCAACGACGGTTAATCTGCCCAAGCTGTAACGGCTAGTTTTCAGAAGTGGCAGTTTACATTCACCGGTTAAACCGACGATGACTATTGGAGGAACGTCGGATTAACCGGCGCTACGCAGTTTTCTGGCAGCTTTTTCTCCAACGGCTCTATTCGTGTGAGCTGCCCATATATACCCCTCCAATGGGTCATTCTACCACTCTTGACACCAGGCAACACCCAAACACACATACTTTAGTCAAGAGCCACTTTGAGCTTCAACATTTCATGCACTTGTTCATTCAATCATTCAAGAAGCAAGATTAAGGACTTGAGTAGAGAGAAGCTTGTGTGCATCCATTCTTTGTGATTGGTTCTTGCTCAAGTGAAGGCCTTAGCTTGTTACTCTTGGTGATTGGCATCACCTAGGCGATCTTGGTGATCGTGGTGATTCTCGCGGAACTTGCCAAGGATTGTGGAAGCCCGGAGAAGAGACTTGTACGTGGCTTGATCTCCACCACACCGGGATGGTGAACGGAGACTCTTAGTGAGCACCCTCGTCTTGGTGACTTGGGAGGTGACAATACTCTTTGTGAGTGTCACAACGTGGATTAGGGGTGTGTGCCAACACATCGATACCACGGGAAAAATCCGGTTGTCCCTTGTCCATTTTACTTATTCAAGCATTATCTTTCACGCAATTTATTCATGTGCTTGATTTAGGGATCACTAGTTAGCTCTACCTTGCTAGGCTTTATCTCTTTTCATCTTAACTAGCTTGTGTAGGTTGTTTAGTTATCCGGTTGGTGAATTGGAGCCTTTCTAGTTTTTGCATAGGTTAAGGTTGTTTTATCTTGTTTTAGAAATTGAAAAAGGCCCAATTCACCCCCCCCTCTTGGTCCATCGATCCTTTCACCCGCGCAGTACTACACCTTCAAGTCGGATCCGAAAAGGACTCGGAGATGAGAGAGTCACCGCTTGTCGGGCGGCCCCCACCCTTAAAAACCACTTGCAACCCGACAGCCACACCAAATCTTTTTTTGGTAGTCTTCTGGGTTTAACCATCACTTCAACGCCGCAAGGACATTTCAAACGCCGCAAGGACATTTCATGTACTGAAAGGGCTTTGAGCCCTCCGAACTACTTGATTACAAGTCCCGCCTTGTGGCCTTCATGCAGGAACTACCTTTCTAGGAGGGTAGACCCTTTTCTCCCATTGCGGAAGAAGGAGAGAGTAGTACAGAGCTACTCGAGTGCAGCCTTAGGGCTAACCAGACGCCGGATCGTTAAGTCTGCATGGCCTACCTTCACAACGCGGAGGAAGACGAACTGGGCACCCAGTACGACAACGAACAACTCGCGGACGTCTCAGCCGATGAGCCCACAGCTGACGCTCCCCAAGATGAAGACAAGGAGCACCGAAGGATTCGGCGAGCAAAAAACGCCAAGCGCACTCAACGCAGGCGCAACGCGCAGAATCGCGTCCGCGCTCCAAGGGATCTAAACAAAGCTTTTGCAGCAGTCACGGATCACGAGTACCGTACGCCGATCGGCGCCATCGAAGAAGCAGCACTCCTAGCTCAACAACTAACATTCAATCCTCAGATACAAAGGATGCAGTACTTGACCCAGCATGCACTCATGTAACTCGATGGGCAACATCTAGTATCCTCCACTCGGAATCGGCTCTCGAGATCTGAGCACCATGATACTGCGATGGTCAGTCGCACCCCCGGAGGAGAGAGATGCACATTCCCAATCCATTCGTGCCTTTACGGATCATGGTGGCCAGCAGTGTCCTAGTTCTCGCTACCCTTGAAATCATCTAAGATAAACTAACAGAGACCATAGCAATACTTACGTGCATTTGCTCATGCACTTCCAAATCAAATTGAAATGTAATTAGTTGCCTACCAAAAGTGTATGGTTCCTAAATAGGCCCCATTCTTAACGATCAACCATTCCATGGAACGTTCACTAAGTTCATAGGAATCAAAAGTATGATGCACCTAAAAAACCCTTTTGAGTTTTTTATAGTTTAGATAAAAGTTATAAAGCTGGTAATGCTATTTTGGAGTCATCAATGAAACATAGAAGTTGTCAAACCTTAGGGTATGATCCACATGGTAGGTAGTAGGTACAACTATCTCGGCTAACCATCCGAGTTATGCCTAGTTTTCTACTTCCTCCATCCTAAATTATTAGTTGTTTTGGCTTTTTTAATTCACAGGCTTTACTATTCATCTAGATATAAATATATATGCAGATGCATAGCAAAAACTATGTATCTAGAAAAGTTAAAATAACTAATAATTTAGAACGGAGGGAGTAGTTCAACACTTTTTAATACCTATCAACATACGGCAACAACTTTAAAAATACTTCAACATTATCTAAAGCTTGCTATCAACAATTTCTTAAGACCCAACAACCACATTTGTTGTGTGATTGCTAGATAATCATATAATAAGCCATCTCCTTTTTCTTAAAAAAATCAATTTTTACAGCACGAAAAAAATGTGTGGCACCGTAAGAGTACATAAATCATGCCATCAATTCTCAATCAACCTGAAAGAATAAACTAAATACATGCAGGTTCTGAGTTCATAACTCCAAATCGCTAAATAAACAAATATTAATACAATCCCGCGTACCAAACTGTTGCTAAAAATTCACCAAAACACTCCACCAAATAAAATTCCAACGCATATTGAGTTAACCACCGCAAGGGGATCACATCTCACACCATGGCGACTCCAGCTCCTGCGAGCAGCAGCACAACGGCAGGCCACACGTGGCCGCTCGCCCTCCTCCAGGCAGCGCTGGGCACAACCGTCGGCCTCGTCTGCCCCTGGCTGACCGGCGGCGTGGCCGTGGGCTCCAACACAGGCGTCGCCGTCGTCGGCGCCGGCGCTTCAGCCTCCGGCGTCGACACCGGGGTCGTCACGGGCGCTGCAGAGTTCGGAAGAAACCACGACGTTCATCAGTAAAATTCCCAAAAAAAAAAACGAAATGTCTCATCAGCAACACAAGTTCTCGCAAGGTTCTTCAGTTTCTTACGCAGCGGGGCCAAGGAGGAGGGAGCAGGCGCGTCCGCCACCGGACCCGGAGCCGGGGTCTGAGCCGACGTCGTCGCGTCTGCAAATATCACCGGATTAGCATCTTCGCACAATAAAAAAAATTGATTTGCAGCAATATTCCATTTTTTCCTAGAGACGGGTCAAAAAATAACCCGCTCCTGCAAATAGAGCGGAGTACGGTAGCATCCAATCCGCCCCTAAAAAAGTATTTTTAAGAGCGGGTTACGCCATCATCCGCCTCTGCAAATGGGCATTATTTTCAGGTACGGGTCAAGGCATAACCTGCCCCAAAAAATAGTATTTATAGGGACGGGTGACGCCATCACCCATCTCTAGAAATGGTGGCATTTCTAGGGGCGGGTGATGCGTCACCCGTCCATAAAAATACATTTTTAGGTGCGGATGATGGCATGACCCGCCCCCAAAAATGGTTCCACGCGAAAGAAATTATAACTTTTTCATATGATCTCGGATAAACTCAAACTTTATATCAAAATTGTAGATAATGACTAGATTTAAAACTTTATTGTTGATAAATTTTTTATTTAAGGTCATTTAATTATTCAAAAAATTATTATGAACCTACGTATGGCTATGGCACAGTATCTCATACAACTCGAGTCATATTTTAAAATTTCAACAATCTTAATCTTTATATATACTAAAATATACTTAAAATAATTTTCTTTATCTATAGTTCACAATAACCATAGTGCAGAAGTTTCACTTTTTTTATTTGTTGCTATATGTAAGATTTAAATGAATTTTTGGAATAAAATTGAAAAATATTTTAGGGGCGGATAATGGTGTTACCCGCCCCTACGAATCAATTTCAAAGTTGATATAAAAATATAACATACCTCGTAGAGTTATAAGTGATTGTGTAGTGTGGAGGAGAGCAGGGTATGTGCGAGGCTTGAGATATGCGGTTCGAACCATGGGTGATGCAAGCGTGTATATTTTATCAAAAAAATTATAACTCAACAGTACAAGGGCTTATGGTGGTGGCTGGTTGGCTGCAATATTTTTTTTTCTGACCGGTCATGCCGTGACCCACCAGTACAAATTAATTTCTAGAGGTGGGTCACGCCGGCATGACTCGCCCATAGAAATTATTTTTATCATTTTTAGAAGCGGGCGCGTTATCCAACTGTAAAAATTGCATTTTTAGCTGCAAGAAATAGGAGCGAATACCGCACCCGTCCCTAAAATATTTTTAGCAGCAGTATCGGTCTTCACTAATCACTGCCATGAGCACTAGCTGGAGCTCGGTTGATGGATGGATGGACTATACTATACCTTGGCACTGCAGCGGCACGGAGGCGTTGTTGCAGGCCCTGGGCAGCGTGACGGCCATGGTCCGGTTGACGGGCACGCCGAGCGGCACGCTGCCGGTGAGGATGAGGCAGGCGCAGCCGCTGCTCGCCTTCATCAGCGCCCCCAGGGAGCGGCAGCAGTCGGCCGTCGGGGAGGCCGTGCTGTTGATGATGAAGTTGAGGCACGGCGCGAAGCTGGAGACCAGCGACGTCGTGCACGACAGCGGCCCGGCGACCTGCTGCCCGGACACCACCGGCACCACCGGCGAGGCCAGCGCCATCGCTGCCACGGCCACGGCGAGCAGCCTCAGCACTTTCAGGCCCGCCATCTCGATTCCTCAGCCTTGCTCGTACAGGTCTTTGCTGAGAGTGATGAGTACGTGGCTGCTGCTTGTACTTGCAGTGATCGATGCGATGCGTCGTTGAAGATGTGTGCTCGTGTTTATATAGCTGGAGGAGAAGGCGGAAGGGGATTGGATGCATGATGCGTGAGGGGAATGTTGGTTGCTTGTGAGTCGTGACTTGTGAGGTGTTGTGTTGGTTGATCAGAAGTTGGTCACGGTAGCATAACTACCGTAACTAAATTATACTTCTTTGTCAAAGTGCTGCATGGTGGTGACGGTTCAGCTCAGGTAGGAAGGGTTCGTCACCAAATCGTCGTTTCCCCCACGTTTAAGGAATAAAATGGTGCCGAGGATACACCTGTTATGGACACGCACCGACTTTCACCATCTATGCAGCATGGGATATGCACCTACCTCTGCCACTTGATATGTTGTTATGCAATAAGGAATTCTTGGGGGTCAATCTATAGCTCAAAAATAAATATTTGCATGGATGAATATTGTTGTTGGCCACCTACCTATCCCATTATATTGGACTTGTACCCATACAAGATTCAAACCATCACTTTCCTTGCAATAGTGCTGCCTCCCCTAGCTACTGTGGTTTCTCACTTTCCTTGCAGTAGTTTTGCCTCTGCAAAAAGTTGTAGACTCTTTTTTCCAAAAAAAAAAGATGGCAAAAGATATGCCGTGAAACATTATTAAGGAAATAGCGGGTGATAAGGATAAAAATTCTTATCTTCTCATGTCTTTGCTTGCAATTCTAATGGCACTATTGAAGCATGCATACCAAGATAATAGCGGGTGATAAGGGTAACAATAATAATGGCCAATCGTATCTAATTAAACCTATCTCTTCTCGAGATAGAAAGTAATCTGATTAGAAAATAATATTTACATAATTGCAAGCCTCTTCTTTTCTCATCAACGTAGAAAGTAATCCGATTACTATTATTAGAAAATAATATCTTATCTTTTCTCATAACATAGAAAGTAATCTGATTACTATTATTAGAAAATAATATCTTACTATTACTAATTGGAGGCTTCTTTTGAAGCCTCCACGTGAAGCCATCTAGAATCCTAAGTGGACACTCAAAAATAGAGAAATTCTAGAAATTCTCACAAAAATAAGAGACATCCGGTCATCAATCTGATAACTATAATCATAATAGTAATTGGATATGTTATCTTTCTTAATAAATTACTCACTCTACCATTATAAAAATAGACTAAAGTAATCATTTTATCCAAATTACCCACATCTGCTATTATAAAAAAAATTCTAAATTAACCCCCTAATCTTCATGTAAATTACTCACCTATGCCATTATAAAAATAATTCAAACAATCTCTTAAATTTGCATATAAATTATCCAATTATATCATTATTAAAAGTTAAAGCAACCACTAAATCTGAATCTAAATTATATAATAATTATAAAAAATATTAAAATGCACCAATAAAAAATTCTAAACTATTATTTCTATTATTATTAATATATTATTGTTTATATAAAAATACTACCCACGATATGTGTCGCCATATATTCATGTATGATGGAAGAGATAAAAATACCAATTCATAAACAAATGGTTCAATTAAATATATATTAAACACATATGGAGGTGTATGCAAAATAAAATCTATTGCAACTAGATAATGATAAATATATATTTTAGAGTATGTGTTAGAATATTTAATAGATGAAAGAGGACGTGAGATAGATAATTATGGTTATTAGCTATAAGCTTTATTTTTATATTAATTTTAATTAGCTCGTGCGGGAGCACAGATTGATAGGCTAGTTTACATAATCGCTAGTCTCTTGCCGGTTGTTGTATTGGATATGGACTTGTTCCTTTTGAATTTTGAATTTTTATATATAATATATATTTATTAATTGTATCTAGTAGGGACGGTTTAGACTCTAGACTGTTAGATTTTAATAAAATCCGATGGTGTATATTCTTCTTTTTTCTGATTAATATGGTAATTTTTAAATCCTGGTGACGAATGTGGTGCCTTCTTTTAACAATATTGTATTAAGATAAATAAATGATTGATATCCAAGATCTTCGGGGTATCCCTTATGTGTTTGACACTTTTTTTTTGCGAGGGGAGACACTACACCTATGTGGTCATTAAGTTGAACAAAACAATAGCTAATTGAGTTCTCAAAGAATCATTTTCAGCTCTCTTTTTTCCCAAAATCATAGAGGTATAACTCGCCTTCAACACTATCTAGGATGTAGCTCTAACATGTTCTCACTATACTATTATTTTGATCCCTACCCATGTCCCATGATGCCAATGTCAGGCACCCATTGGTCGGTGACTAGGAGGAGACAATCGCCGTCCCTGACGAGCCTCGGGTCGTCCACCTCGGCGCCGTCAGTCGTCACCGCCCTCGTCGGAGCGAACCCGAACGTGCTCCCGCCTTGCTCCAGGAGCTGCGTCACCGTCTCCGGCATGAACACCAGCTTCCTTGCGCTGCTACCCTGCTCGGGGCAGTAGATGGTCACCCTGACACGCGAGCTGCTGTGCGTGTGCCTCTCGTGGCGGCTGAGACTGCCGCCGCCGCCGCCGCCGCCGTGCCGGTTCACGTGCGACGATGAGAGGACGCCGAAGAGGGAGTTCCGCAGGCTGACCATCCGCCTGGGAGGGCTCTGCCTCGACAGCAGCGGCGACGGCGACGAGCCGGCGTTGTCGCACTGCGGGACCCTCGCCGGGGGCGCGCTCTGGAACCTCGCGACCTTCTGAGCCTCAAGCCTTCCGCCGTGATCCGTCGCCGGGCCCTGCTGCTCCGGACCCTCGGCCACCTCCTGCCGCCACCCGCTGAGCAGCTCCTGCACGTCGCCGTGGCCGAGCTCGTCGGCCATTGCCCTCGGGGTCCGGCCGGCGCCGTCCTCCCTGTCCGGGTCGGCGCCGCGCTCGAGCAGGGCCCTGACCATCCCGGCGTTCCCCTGGAGCACGGCGCGGTGGAGCGCGGTGGCGCCGTCGTCCCAGCACGCCGCCGTCACGTCCACGCCGTGGCGCGCGGCGTCCTCGAGCAGCGCGGCGTCGTCGGCTTCGACGGCCGCGCGGGCGTAGAGCGCCGCGTCGCCCGAGGACAGGTCCGCACCGGCGTCCGCCAGCAGCCGCGCGGCGGCGTGGTGCCTCCGGGACAGGGCCTCCCACAGGGGCACTCTCCCCTGCGCGTCCCTTGCGTTAGGGTCGGCGCCATGCTCTAGCAGAAGCCTGACGCACTGCTCGTGTCCACTGGAAGCTGCTACGTGCTGTTAAATCACGAGCAGTAAGCATTGTAAACTTGCGATTCAGACGGTAAAATTCAATCTTGGATCTTAAGATTTACCAGTGCTGTATGCCAGTAGTTATCTGACTCATTCGGATCAACGCCACGCTTGAGGAGCTGATGCAACAGGAAGTCATCTCCTTTGGTTGCAGCGTAGCAGAGCGTGACAGGGAGCTCCAGCTGACCCCGGGCCATCATGTACTCGATCTCCTCGGCGACGCCGGCGACCGCGCCGCTCTCCTTCTTCTCCTTGAGGTACTGCTAGTAGGGCAACACGATGTCATTGGGATCCACAAGCTCGTCAGAGCAAGAAGCAGTACAAATTCAGAGCTTGAAATCGAACAGCACAATCTGGAAATGGGCATTCAGTCTCTCTCTCTCTCTCTCTCTCTCTCTCTCTCTCTCTCTCTGTTTTTTTCAATGTTTTCGATGTGTGGTGAAGGTGAACAGAACTGACCTGGATCAGGTTGTTGATGATTATGACGCCATCCCCAACATTGGCCTGGACAATCCTGAGGAATGCGGTCCGTTCCATGCGCAGGAGCTGGCTCAGGGACCTTGTTCTTGCCGTGAACAGCTGGGGCCTGTAGCACAGGACCCCGATCTCGCCGACGACATCGCCCGCCCTGGCCGTGCCAACCAGCTGCAGATCACACACATCAAGATCATCCGACGCATTACGCAAGCGTTCGGCTCGACGAATGAACCCACCCAACCTCTGAATGAATGTGCTATGGAACCAACTGAACATGGAGAGAGGACTTGCCTGCTCTGCACCGCTCTGCAGCTCTATCAGCTCCTGCCAATGCATCACTTGCACATGTCACTGTCATTTTCTTGTTTTCTCACTGATCATTAGCTAGTTATTACTGGATAAACTATTTATTAAATAACCTCGAGCTATAATCGTGATGAAAAGAGTGTGCTTTTTTTTTACCACACTACCAGTGACTAGAATGTAGAAATCCGACGGCGCCTCGTTCTGCAGGATGAAGTCCTCCCTCGGCGCGAAGTACTCGGAGTTCATCTCAGAGACCTTCACTTCACAGTTCACACACAGAACAGTGAAAATTCTTGTGCTTGCAGCAGATTTCATGGAATGACGATACAAATGGATGGAGTTGGCAATGCTTTTGATAGGTACTAGGAGTAGTTTACCAGCTGGAAAATGAGGTCATTGGAGACGCCCTGGAAGAGGTAGACTCTCTGGACGAGGGCGAAGAAGAGGTGGTGCGAGATGCTGGAGCGGATGGCCTTGGGCAGCGCGTCGAGCGTCTCCTGCTGCTGGAGCCCCTCGGAGTCGGTCCTGAACTTGAGGCTGAGGTGCGACACCATCTGCTGCTGCAGCCTCGCCGGCAGCTGGTGGCGCACGGCGAAGCCGGTGGCGGCCTTGATGGTGTCCCGGTACGTCCTGGTGCGGCTGGTGCCGTGGACGACGAGGTTGGTCATGTTGCCGATGAGGTAGGCGGTGAGGCCGAGGTTGAAGAGCATGTAGAGGGTGGTGAACACCATCTCGCCGGTGTTGACGGCGTGCATGTCGCCGTAGCCGACGGTGGTGAGCGTGGTGATGGACCAGTACATGGACGCCGCGTAGAGCCGCCAGATGCTCGCGCCGTGGAAGTCCGGGATGGAGGCGCTCAGCCACGTGTGCAACGGGTCCGGGTACCGGTCCGCCAAGAGGTAGTAGAAGCACCCCGCGCAGTGGACGGCGAACAGCGTCACCTGCACGCCGGCAGCCGTGTCCGGCCGGTTACGTTCAGATGAACTCTGAATAATTCTGAACACGATCGAGCCAATTGGAGACGAAGGAAGAATGCCGGAGTTAAATGATCACGTACGCAGATGAGCTTCGTGCATCGAACCCAGAAGTAGCTGAACTTCCTGTCCTTCTCCAGCCTAGAGATCAAGCAAAATCAATGATGTTCAGGATCGAGTAGGATCTTCGTCGTCGAGGAACGATTGAAATTTGATGGTCAGCTCAGCTCAGCTCAGTCTTGGGTGCCGCCGTCGACACGTACGTACTCGGCGAAGAGCGTGCCGACGCGGTGGAGGCGCCAGAGTCGGAGCATGCCGAAGAAGTTGTAGGACCTGGCCTGCGGCGGGAGGATCCGGCGGGTGAGCTCGGTGGGCATGGTGGAGGCGACGTCGAGGGCGAGCCAGGTGGTGGCGTACCGCCAGGCGATCCGGCGGGGGTCGTCCTGGAGCAGGAAGGTGCGGCGGTCCGTGTACGCGACGAAGAAGGTGAGCACGATGTCGACGGCAAACGCGGCGTTCACGGCGTCGTCGGCGGCGGCGAGCGCGCCGGCGGGCTCCGGGACGAAGCCGAACTCGAAGGGCGCAACCCACGCGGAGTAGAGCACCAGCACGATGAGGGAGTGCTCCCACAGCCGGTACCGCGGGTCGTAGGGGGACACGATGAACCGCCGGAGCCGCGGCCGCCGCCCGCCGCTGCGCGCGCCCAGCGACGGGAGGAGCGCGCGGGCCGTGGCGCCGTGCCGGCCGCTCGTCGCGTCCGCGAGGGCAGAGCTGCCGCCGCCGCCGCCGCCGCAGCCCCATGGCCCGCAGATCAGCGTCATCGCGCGCGCGCGCGGTGGGCGGTCCGGTCCCCGGCGTCACTGTGGCCGCCGGCGGCGAGCCGGCTAGCGCGCGCCTTCCTCCGTGTAACCGCCCGGATCGTGGCGAGGTCTGATCCGCTTCCTCGAACGCGCCGCTTTAATTAGTAACTGGCAGCGCGCGCGGCGGGGCGGGAGTGACAGTCGCCGGCGCTACGCGGATCACGCAACTGGGCTTCATTGGGCTTTGGGCCTTGGGCCCTGTAATTTGGTGGGTGGGTGGGAGGGAGGGAGGGTTAGGAAGGGCAATGGTGAGAGGCCCACATGGCTAGGAGGAAGAAGGCACAGCATGTGTTAATTTGGACTGTGGATGGCTGATCAGACCTTGATTTTTTTTGTCAATCAACCATTTAAGTGATTTAAATTTAGATAATCTGCCTAACACAGAAACTCTAATTGATTTACAGTATGGATTAAATAAAAGAACGGTTAAGCTTCTGCTAGGAAAGAATTTGGTGTGAAAAAGAGTCCATGAGTATGGCTGTCCATGAATGTAATTGGTTGCTCTGCTCTTGCAGTTGACGCCTAGACTAGAAGCAACCTCCTTTTGGTACGTGTTGCCTCGACAATTAATCTGCCCCTTATCTTTCTAACATAATCCTGACCTAATGCACCTCAGCATACACGGACAAGCCAGAAATGACGCGATAAGATTGAAGATGTATAGCATAATTTTGGACAATAATTTGTATCACTATGCATATGCATAACCCATGCTTCCATCCATCTCTTAGTCTTGACGTTCTTAATTGGTCCATTAAAATAAAGTTCTTCTACTCATAGCATCAACCATAGCATATTCCCGGCTTAGTGGCATACAACAACTCCTCGACATCACTGGAATGATCTTATAAAGCGCCACACAAACCCTCTACCCAAATTATTGATCCAGAGAATTTACCCAATATTGATATGCATCATTACTTTATTCTACACATAGTACACATGAGTAAATCGATGTGAATATTACTGATAATGTTTTACAAAGAATTAATGGAATTTATGAGTAATTTGTAATCATACCGAGTGATATAACCAGTTTTTTCATGTCAGTCTCATATGAGTTCATGGTCTACTTATTGATCATGTTTCCTTTCAGTGAGGTTGTTAGAGGAGGCAGGGGCTATCATTAATCAAACAGAAGGGATTGTGACTAGGCTCCCAAATTGGAGCAACGAGTACATGCCAAGTACCTAGTGTGAAGATGGTGTCATCTTTCTCAGTTTCTCCTTTTCTAGAAGGATGGGTTGTTTTGGTTGTATGTGCATGGCTTTTGAAAAGGTCCCTTGCATTCTGTGTGCGCCGGCCAAATGGATCATTGCTCATGAATCATTGCTCTATTAGTTCTTTATATTTTAGATGGGCCATTAGTACTCTAAATGTCCTCAAGACAATAATAACAAGAGTATGCCGGCTGATTAATCTTGAAAAGTGTTACTACTTCATTATACTCCCTTAGGTTAGAGAACATCCCTTGCTTTGGCTGTATTAAACTTTCAAAACTTTAATTTCGATATTTTTAAATATATATATTTTAGAAGTAATATTAGTATCTTGTAAGAACAGCTTTGCCAAATCATACCACTGAAACTACATATAAATGTGAGCGAAACAAGTATTGTCGATTCCTAGATGAGGTACGACCCAATTTGAGAGAACGACACTTGATACATCACTCGGGCAGTAGTGTAACCATCTTATGCATTAAATTCATTTTTTAACGTTTTTTCTTTATAGCGATAAATTTGGGTATTACTCCGTGGTATAGTTTACTACATATAGATATGTTGCCGAGTTTTCCTTCACATCGACATCAAAGCTGACAAGTGGCAAAGGAACAAATAATGCGCATAACACGTTGCCGGAAATTGCAAAGCTACATCAAATCGGATAGTACAAGATAAGAACAATGGACGACTTAATTGACGACCCTCGCTGTCATGGTTGAAAGCTAATGAAAATATTATTATGGGCTTATTTGCACTGTCGCAATCCAAATAGATTTTATTTTAGTTGTTCTTCAGTGATACCCCAACCTAGACTGAGCAATTTGCTCGCCTGCATGATGTGCATGTCACCATTAGACTGGTTCAAAGGTACCGTGGCTAGAGATAGGTTAACAAATACAAAAATAAAATTATGATCAATGCAAGGAGTAATAAATCTGAAACCTAGCTAGTAAATTTTGCAGGAAGCAGTGTATGTTTAACTCCTCTAAAATACCTGTCGAAATCCTCTGTTTCAAGGCCTATGATATTGATCACATTGTCCATTAGCTCCATCATCATTAAACTTGTTCACCCACATGGATGACCAACATACATGGATCAATCCATCATGTGGGCCTTCACAGTGGAGAAGTGTAGGCCCTAATCCATCACCCATACACGACGTGTATTGTTTGCTGCGCTGTTGTCACCTCACTGGACTCATGGCCTTACTCCATCCACGTCATGTGGTGTATCAAGGCATGGATCCCCGGCATGGTTCCTGTCCTTCCTTGGGTCTACCATGTCCTTCAGAGTTCAGATTGCTGCAAAAGCCTCGTGACATCAACACAAACATATAACCTGCAGAAAAGAGGGGAAAAGATCTCTCTCTCTCTCTCTCTCTCTCTCTCTGCGAAATACAGAACAGATACAGATGCTCAATTGTGCAACTTCTTATTATCCCCATTGGCTCACACTAACTTTCTCAAACCAAGTAAAATAAAAATAAAAATAAACAGCAGACGTCTTCCTTCTTAAACCTCACTAAATTTACAAAATTTGTGAAAGGAACAAATGTTCACTCATTCCATTATTGGATAATGAGTAGAGATATTGTTTATTTAACAATAATTTCTCATCGAAATATATTATATATAGCCTTGGGAAATTAAAGGTCCTGTCATGGCGCATGGGTCGCTGCAAAGCGAAACCGGACATTTATGCGGCGATCCAATAATGGAGCCCTAAATATTCCAGAGCGCTAGCTACAGGGAGCAACAATGAGCGAGGTCGCTCGCTCACGGGAGGGAGAGATGGATGGCCGGCGCCGACGACGCGTCAAATCGCCCCTCTTCTCGATCCATCAAAAGTTGCGTCCAGCCGACCGATGCGGCCGTCGGATCACCGGTCCATGTCACGGCCGCCGCTTTTGCCGGGGGAGACCGGTCGACGGCGTCGCGGCCGGGTGGAACCAGGACCGGCCGTGGCCTCTTTTCGTGGCCGCCATGGACGATGAACCAGGAGCTGCTTTCTTGGCTTGCTTTTGCAGCTCTCAGACAGATGCGGCTGGCAGCATAAAACCCCATGATGCTAAGAGTCGTCGAAAATTCTAACAAAAACGTAGTGTATCGAGCATGATACCATAAAAGTTAAGAAAATTTGGGTTCAAACAACAACTTAAACAAGAAAAAAAAGAAAGATAATTTCAAGGATTTGGACAAGCACTACTCACCACTATAATTCTTTTTTTTCTCTCATTGTATATATAGCTTGTAACTTAAGCTTCATTTTGTCGGATTATAGATGGTAACATGCTCCTTATTTTTATTGAAGTTCTTTACAACTCTTTGTCCTACGAGAACATCTAAAACTTCTCGGTATAGGCACTTTAATTTTTCTATATCTCAGCTCATATACTCTCTCCGTCCAAAATTCTAATCAAAATAACTAATAATTTAGGAGAAAACGACCGTTAATTTGGATGGAATGAAAAACTGAACGAAATAATAAAATGAAGGAAAATGGGAACCGGTAGTTCACCACAATTGGCAACGTACCTCGACGTGACCTCTTGCTTGCAGAACCCCACCGCTCGATAGACGCAGAACCCACAGTATTAATGACATGCTGGTCCCACCAAAGGCATGGCCCACAGGTAGGGTGTATGGTAAAGCAAAGATGGAAAAGGAGTGCGTGGATTTGCACAGGTTCTGTTCTGCCTCTACTTGCACTCCGTCCATCCACATCTTCGTAATTTGAGCGGAGCTTTCGTTCCATGCAATCGTTGAGAAGTGAAGTGATAAGAGGCCACTTTTGCAACAGAACCTGCGGAAAATATGATATTTCCACGTCTTCTTTACCCAAACTTTGTGTTTGGGCAACCTGGATTGTAAAAATTTTAGTTCAACCTGGCTCCAAATTACACACACAAATGTTCCTTTATTTTTGATTGAGTAGTGCGCGATGTCATGATAAACTTACAACAACAGACCAGATAGCGTGTACAATAGTTTTTCTTTGAGGTATTCACACAATAAAACATGGAGCTGTGAGGAGACATACCTCTAATTATATAATTATAAGAGGAGTCATGATGGTCGAGAAGCTTAGAGGTTGACGGAATGGGAAGAACGAGAAGAGCACTGAGGCGCTCGCAATAGCCTAGTGGATGATTGTCTTGACGTAGATGATGAATATTGATATTAGGATATCATTGAAGATAAGGTAAAATTCGGAATAGAAGACGATGATATGCCTCTGATAATGTGCAAACTCTAAAGTACCACGATCCTCTAGGCCCCAGTTTCACCAGACCTAGGAGGAAGTGGCCACTACACTCATGAAAAATGTGTAATTATTGTTGCTGGGCATGGATGCAAATAAAGAATGTGTGGATGGCCTAGTTTTGAGAAGAGCGACTTTAAATAAGGCCCTCGGATCCTGGCGACTGGCGTCCCTCGGGGAGCGGCATAATCTCCTTCTGGTAGCCCGTGCGCTTCCATAGGTCGTCCTTGCCTGCACACCATCGTCATCGTCATCACTATCCACACCAGATTGTGACACACCCTTGACTGAACTCCACAAGACCACAACGTTGTTCTCTCGTTCATTCGCTGAAGCAATCTGGTTAAGAAAGAGCAGAGCTGTTGCATGCTCGCTGGATCATTCGGGGGATCAATCTTCTCACACCATTCCACTGGATTGCGTTTCCAGGTTTCTGTTCCAAGGATGGTTCTTTGATCCCCGCACTTGATTTTGATTGGTTTAGCTGACACCTGGGTGTTTCACTGTTTGTTTCTGATCACTTGTTTGGCCCTTTTCTTCCCTCTCCCTGTTCATCGATCGCTATTCCAAACCATCTCAGATCACTCAACTGAACAACAGCAAGCTGCCTAGCTCTTGCTCTCCTGTTCTTGTCCACCTCACTCCTCTAGGATCGATTCAATCAACCATCTTGCTACTCTGCACAGATTGGGTTGGGTTAGGCTGAGATTGGACTAGAGGATTGGGTTCTTGACTGCCATGCTGAAGAAGACGACATCAGGAGGAGCTGCAGCGGCAATGGGGTGCGGTGACCCCCAATCGTCCTTACCTCCCGCCACCAAGGTCGCGGAGGGCGGCAGGCCGGCCTCTCTGCTGCTCTCCACAAGGTCACTCCCAGGCCTCTTCTCCGCGGACGCTCCCATGAGCCCCACCTCCATGCCTGAGCAGTCCAAGAACCTGACTTGCTCTGGCGCGAGGAACGGCGGCATCGGCAGGTCCGGTTCCTCACCCTGCAGCGGCATCGGCAGCCCGGCCGCCGGCCTCGCCGGTGTGCTCGTCGCCGGCGAGGCCGATGACGGGGGATACCGCAACAGCGGGAGGGTACTCCTCGGGATGCGGCTCAGAGTTCAGCTGCCGCCGCCGCCCCCCGGTAAAGGGCCCGGCGGCGGCGACCTCCCGGGCTCACCGATCGAGTTCGGCGTCAAGAACAGGGATGCCCAGCTCGCGCTGCTCTCGCCGGTGCAGCGCTCGCCGCTGTCGTCGTCGGCGGCGAGGCTGGCGCGGAGGAGCGAGGTGGAGGAGCTGGCCGAGGAGGACTACACCTGCGTCATCGCCCGGGGGCCCAACCCCAGGATGACCCACATATTCGAGGACCGCGTCGTCGAGAGCAGCGCCGGCGCCGGAGATGGCGTTGGTGGCGATGCCTGCAGCATCCTGAGCTCTTGCTCTGGATGCAGGAAGGATGCTCTCTTGCTGCATAGGTAAAAAAGATCTCTCATTCCTGATGATCTGCACTCTGCACATCAAATTTCATACTTCTTTAGATGCTTAATTTACCTGGAATTGCTAAATTTCAGTACCTTAATTTGCATGATTTCAGTTATTTTGTCGTTCAGATTTCAAGCTGGATGAATTTAGTATGTTTCAGTCAGCACTAAATCATTGTTAGTGGCATTCTCTGACTAGTGGTTTAGGTGCCTCAGACTAGTTCCATGGTAACTATTATTCAGAGATAATGGAAATGCTTTTGAAGTAGGATACAAGATAAGATCATGGTCATATTTTATTGTCAAACTACTTAGTCTAAAGCGACGCCTTTGGCCCAATCGCATTGTTCATGGTCTATTGCCAGCCACTCCAGCAACATTTCATTTTCATCTGGCCTGAAAGCAACATGATTTCTGCAAATATTTTAGGCTTCACCTTGGAGCAAGTAGCTTGTAAAGTATTTGCAGCAGGTAGCTTGTGAGCCTGTGACTGTGAGTGACACCAATCGATCCCAGGCAGTCTCAGGCTGCAGAAAATGGATTCAATACTGACCCTTTTTTTGTGGTCCATGAACCATGACATTACATTGATATACAGATTGTGGATCTGGGGTCCCCTATCTTTGTCGGTCATTCGTTGCCGGCCCTGAATTTGTCTCTGAACAGTGATGTTTTTCGTCTCCGTGAATTCGGGATCCCTGGTGAGGAGATGGACCATAGATATTGCCACCACGGTTGTCTGCTAATCATTCAGCTCCTGGATACAATTCGGGTTAATAATTCATATTCCTTTGGACTTTCTCCCAACATAGAGACATAGTTATATTATTAGTACCAGGTGTACAAGGCGTGTTCTGGGAGATAGTGATTTGTAATCGCACATTACACATCTGAACTGGCCCTGAATTATGCCTTTTTTACATTGAGTAAATGTGTCCTATTACTGCTGTACAACAGAATAACCTGAAAAATGCTACTTATGACACACAGTTTGACATGATGTTATTCCTTGGATTATAACAATCCTTTTACTGATTCATCTTCCAGAGGTGAGAGAGAATTCTGCAGCAGCCAATACCACTACGAAGAGGTGCTCCTGGGCAAAAGAGTCGACGATTCGCCTAATGCATCGGTGAAACTGAAGCCCTGAATTTTAGCAGAGCTTATATGCTGATTGTTGAGTGACAAATTATTATTCTCATCGTGAGAAATTTTGATCCCAAAGGACGTGGAGACCAATATTATCCATTTCTATTTGTAGTTTTTTTTTTCGGTAATCATAACTGGTGATCATGAGAAATGCTGAGCAGTCTCTGCTTGGTGCTCCTTGAATGCAGTTATAGAAGATGCAGTCAGATGCTGCAGTGAGAAATGGGCCGCAATCTGGAATGGGCCCAGCAGCATATGAAAACAAATAAAGCATCAGAGAAAGAAGCCCACGTTAGCAGCAGCAGAGACAGAATAAGTCAAAAGAAAGACACCAACCATAAAGCAATCTACTCCTTTCATATTCGATTGAAAATAACATATAATACTTGCCGGTTATTATATAGAAATCCCTTTTTGTTAGCTTCCTTCTTTTGGTTTTTCTTTGTTCGTTTAAGCCTAGCGATTGATTAATTATACAATAAGATGTATAAAGTTGTGCTTTTCAACATTTTAGAATACTTGATTAAACATTATGTAAAACCTAATTAAAAACTTTTTACTATAACATTGCAACCTTTTTCACTCTAAAATGTCGAACTAGTACAGTTGAGATTTTTTTTAAAAAAAAAGCTATATTCATGTGTGAACAATAGTCCTCGTTCTTGGCCCATATCGGAACAATAAAGCCCATGGTCTAGATAATGGCTCGATCTTCTTCTTCCTCTTCCTCTCTCACAAATTAGGCTTGCTTGCTGAATGGATAGTGGCCAATAGTGCAGGGTAACAGATGAAGTGAGGAAGTAGAGGTGCAGAGGGTGCTCACGGCAAAATCAAGGTATGCCGCGTTTCAAACCTTACCATACCGAGCCCTTCGCCCATCTCGAGGTTTAGAGACATGATGATGCTATGAAAGCTGGAAGCCAATGGTGCATTCAGTCTGAGTTGGAGGTACGGCCAAGATCATTACACCGATGGTGTCACGCTCCCGTAGTACCGTTACCGTTACGATGGTGATGCTATGACAGCTGAACTAGATCGCCGTGTTTGCGAGCGTCTGCGCTTGTACCGTGTTTTTTTTAAAAAAAAACTGAGCTACATCACCAACGCGTTCCGTAGACCAAATTCGGTTGGATGTACACCGTGTATCATTGCTGCAATGAGGTCATGACAAACAGGGCATGGTCACCAACATGTCCCAACGCAAAGACCAAATTAGGCCAGAAATTAGGCCAGATGTGTAGCAAAATATCACCGTAGATTTGAACCGACGAATCACGGCAACTGGAAACATGGTTGCCATGCATCACCTCCCTTTGAACCAAAATTTGTATGCGTACCAAGCATCATTACGTTTGTGACACCATGACAACTGGGCACAGTCGCCGATGCATCCATGGACTGGATCTAGTCAAATGTGTGTACCAAGTACCGTTACAGCGATGACGCCACAGTAGTTAGGTGACATTACAGGTGTGACGCCATAATAACCAAGTCAAGAATGTGTTCTAGGACCAAAATGTGCTAGGTATACGCCAAGTACCATTACAGTCATGATGCCGTAACAGTTGTTCGAATTCACCACATACAATGGACTAGTAAGGACTGCCAACGATGATGCCATGACGGCTGGACCTCACTCAGCGACGCGTCCTGTAGGATAGTGCTGCCACGTCCAATATTTGATTACTAATTAGAATATTAAATATAGATTAATTATAAGATTAATTGCACAGATGGATATAAATTTGCGAGATGAATCTATTAAGCATAATTAGTCCATGATTTGACAATATGATGCTACAGTAAACAAGTGCTACTTATGGATATGATAGATTAATTAAATTTAATAGATTCGTCTCGTGAATTAGCGTCCATCTGTGTAATTAGTTTTATAATTATCTCATGTTTAGTTCTTCTAATTATCATCCGAAGATTAATTGTGATAAGAATTAAACTTTGATGCAGGTAACAAACACCTCTAAGTTGCGTGCTATATACGCAAAATAACATTTACTATAATTGTTACTACATATATGAAAAATTCTAAAAATAAAAATAACACGCACATGGAGAATTTTATGCAAGTAGTCACTGGCAAGTGGGTCTACATGATCCACGGTCCCACTTGCCAGTCAGTTTGTGATTTGTAAGATTTTCTTTAGGAAAAAAAATCCCTGATTCACCTTGCCAGGTAATCCCGGAGCAGGGGGCACGATAAAACGAGGCCGGAAGGAGACGAGCGCGGACTGCAGTAGGAGAGGAGAAAGGAGGAGGGAGGGAGGGAGGGAGATGCCGCCGCTGAAGAAGTCCAAGAAGGGGAAGCGGAAGTCCAAGGACTCCAGCAAGCTGAAGGTCGCCAGGATCCGGAACGCGCCGCCGCCGCTCCCGCCGGAGCTCCGCGGCCTCGACACCGAGTGGTGGTACACCTTCCTCCACAAGCACGCCGAGTCAGGTATACCTACGCCGCCCGATTCTCCCCTTTCCCTGTCCCGTACCGGCGCCGTTTCCGCGAATTCTCGTCCATGGTTGCTGCATTCCCCCAAATCCGCGCTGGCGGCCGCTCCGCACGGGCTTTACGGCGGCCACCGCGCCCTCCTGCTCATCCGGGCATGCCGCTTTCCCCGGATGTCCGGGTGTGGGTCGCAATCGCTTCAGGGCCATCCGTTTGGGGGATAGTTGATTCGGTGGGTGGATTTTAGTCAATCCTTAGCGGATTTCGATTTCCATGACTGGAGGCCAACCGTGTGAATGTGCCAAGATTTGGGGGTAGGCAGCCTTAGTATCGACGAAAAACTGAATCTTTTTAGCTTGATTTTGTGCGAAATTGTGAGCTTTGTAATGTGCTGCTGTTACGATGTGAAAAAATCTTGGCCTGGCTGTGTGTGTGATTAAGTTTCGATTTGTTCTGCGGGACAGGTCAAGTTATCCCTTCAGATGAGGGGAAAGCATTCAGGCACTTCTTCAGGACTTCGAGGAAGACTTTCGACTACATCTGCTCCATTGTAAGGGAGGATTTGATCTCGAGGCCGCCCTCCGGTCTGATCAACATTGAGGGGAGGTTGCTCAGTGTGGAGAAGCAAGTGGCAATCGCCATGAGGAGGCTGGCATCTGGTGATTCACAGGTGTCGGTTGGAGCTGCTTTTGGTGTGGGGCAGTCTACTGTTTCACAAGTGACATGGAGGTTTATTGAGTCGATGGAAGAGAGGGCTCGTTATCATCTGGCTTGGCCAGGCCAAGAGAGAATTGAGGAGATCAAAGCTACGCTGGAGGCTGTTTATGGCCTGCCAAATTGTTGTGGTGCTGTTGATGCCACCCACATAATCATGACGCTTCCTGCTGTTGAGTCATCTGAAGACTGGTGCGATCCAGCCAAGAACTACAGTATGTTCCTGCAAGGGATTGTTGATGATGAGATGAGGTTTATTGATATTGTTACTGGTTGGCCTGGTAGCATGACATTCTCACGCCTGATGAAATGCTCTGCGTTTTTCAAGCTCTGTGAAGCTGGGAACCGTTTGAATGGCCCTGTTAAAGTTTCAGCAGAGAATGCAGAGATCAGGGAGTACATTGCTGGTGACTCATGTTATCCTCTGTTCCCATGGCTTATGACACCATATGAAGGGAAAAATCTGTCTGCCCCAATGCTCAACTTTAATGCTCGCCAAAAAGCTGCTAGGCTGCTTGGAACGAACGCACTGACACGGCTGAAGGGATCTTGGAGGATCTTACACAAAGTCATGTGGAGGCCTGATAAGAACAAGTTGCCAAGTATAATTCTTGTTTGCTGCCTGCTTCACAATATACTTATAGACTGCAAAGATGAACTGCTTCCGACTGTTGAACTTCCAAACCATCATGATATTGGCTATAGTGAAGAAAACTGTGAGCAGATGGAACCTAATGGCAAAGCAATGAGAGAAAACATTACAGCACATCTCCAAAGTTATGAAGCTCCCAAGCTTCTGCTGAACTGAACTAAGTTTGTTTGTGCTATTGCTGGGGTTGTGATGGTGCATCTTTGATTCTTTTTCTGTTCTTCTCTTAATTTCCATTATTGTAGTAAGATTTGCTGGGTGCAATTCAGTAAAGATTCCCCAGAAATGGCATGATCGATTACTTTAGGGTTTAGCTAGTTGGATAAGTATAAGAACTAGTCCTCATGATTGGGTTTATGTTCATCATGATAATGCCAGTCCTCATGTTGAGTGGCATGATGTTGCATAATGTAACAAAATTCATGAATGATTTGGCAATTGGTATCTTATTTTCTGAATGATTCAGCATCTTATTTAGGTTCATTACAAGGTCACTGTTTCTATGATGAGACTTTTGTTGTTAGAGAAGGCCTGAAGTTGGTTGTGTGAATTCCACACCCTAATAAAGGATGCGATAATATGGTCTAAAATTTTATGGTTTTATCATATATATATATATATATATATATATATATATAGCATAAATTACATAACCTGACAAAATATGTTAAAGTTGGTTTTGAAAAATTGCATGATCTTGATTTGGTTATATGAGAGATGTGGATGTGAAATCAAACTTTTGTTTAGTTGCTTGGTTAACTTGATTAACTAACTGGCTTGTGGAATTTGTCCAATTCATATCATTTTTCTAAGGTACAGTGGAATCTGTTACAGGATTGCATGAGCTTATATTCTGTAACATCCATCGAACTATTGAATCCTCGTTAATGTAAGCAGCTGTGTACATGTAACGCTTCAAGCAATGTTTAATAGTTTTTCATTTAAATTTACTGCATAAAATTACGCCAGCACGGGACCCTTTCTGTGAAGTTTCTTTCTATAAATTTGTTTGGTAAATCATAAATAAAATTTCCAGGATAACTTGTGAAACTATTTTTATCCTCTTTTGCTCTTTATAAACCTTTTGCATGGAAAGAATATTTCATCAGAATATTTCTTGAACAAAATATGCTAAAATCCAGTAAGAAGTTGCGAGTTTTCAAGCAGAATCCAAATATGCACAACTAATTTTGCATTGCCCTGCATTGTAAATATTCCAACAGACTGTATCTATAAATTCATTGCCAATATCTTGGAAACAAAGTTTAAAAATCATTCGAACCATGGTTGACAACATGTGCGAAAACTTCTGGTGTATACACAGAGAAAAACAAGAAATGGCAGCTAGGGACTTAAAGGCAGCGGATGAAAATGAAGAAAGTTTGGCCAGGTCCTCTACTCTGTTGTTCTTATTATGCATCAGGGCATGATCAAATCCTGCATTGTAAGTTCTAAACAACTTATTATAAAGCTGTCGCTCCTGTATCTTGTCCGAAGCCCAAAATTTTGATGTGTTGCCTCAGGGAATTGGTGATGTGCCGATTCAGTAGGATTTCGTATTATATGCTGTGTTTTTGCTGTTTTTGTAGGTACAGGAAATTAGTAGTGTTATTTCTGCAGCTGACTGTTTAGTCCTGTCAGATGAAATGGAACGAGGTGAGTCCATTCTACTATGTATTCACAGTTTTGCGTGGACTTTTCTGATTCTGAGTCATACAGTCATAGTAGGCACATTGGAGGTTGACTGCTTTTTCTGTATAAATGGGGACTCCGAATGCATTCCATACTTGTCTGCAGGCCTAAGCACAACAGAAAGAGAACGTCACTCAACTCGTGGTGATTTCTATGGAACCAAAGGTAACCATCTATATCCTTATCAACTAGCCATTAGGCAATCTAACTCTGAACCTCTCCGAATCAACCACTGATATCCTTATCCAACTGTTTTTATTTGGTGGAGGTTTGACATGGTCTGGACCTAATTGAGGAAGTGCCTTTTGTATTTCCAAAAGAAAACAGCATGTGTGCATAGATGAGGGGTTGATAAGTTGATTTGCACCTGAGTGTTTAGAATCACGTTCTTTAGAACATGTGCATTTTTGGTGGAAGTGTAAAGCCCACAATAAATTCTGTATGCTGATCTTAAACTCGGAACAGTTTTAGCGAATTTTGAGATTCACACAACTGCAGTGCTATATTTTGGTCTTCTTTTGTGTTTATGGTTTAGTTATGGCCTTATGGGTTAAAGCATACGCTGTTAATTTCCCGAACAGAAATTCAGTCTTTCTTCTTGAATCATGTGTATATTTATTTTATCCACTGAGAAATAGTAAACCGGTTTAGCATTACTATTTTTGTTCAGGGTAGTAAAATGCTGAGATGATCTCTCTACGATCCACATAATCAGCTGGTAATGCCAAATTTACCATGCTATGCTTCATTTTCTTATTCTGCATACTATTCATTGTTTCCAATTACCATGGGCACTATTATTTACTGCTTTTCTTAGTTAATGTTAGCTAGTTCCACATTTCATTATATGATTGCCTGCAATTTGGTGTTTTTCATGGACTTTATACCACGGGTTCGAGAGGTGTAAATCCTTGGCTACATTGGGTTGTAGAACGCATGCTGTTTTAGAACATTGTTGATGACACGCTATTGTTATCTTTTACGTTTTAATTCATGTTTGGCATCATTTATGGTTTCAAATCAAGTCTCACTTTACTTTTCGACGCGAACATGTCAACATGTTGCAACACAATATTCTTTGAAAGCAAAGTAGGACTGTGATTTTGTATATATATGTAAGCCTCTCTGAAATTGGTGAGAATTAGCTTGGTTCACAGCAAACTGCTGTGTGACATCAAGATGTCACATTATAAATGATTAGCTTAAAGTAGTGGGAAACCTTTTGTGAATAGTTTATTTCACAGGAACTTGGTGGGCGATTTCCTTATCCTTGATAATCATCATGTGCTATCGATCACCAATTCCACTGAAATTGGTGAGGATTGATTTCACTGGACGAAAAAAGCATGTTTGATGCAAAATACCAGAAAGGCATATCGTGCAAAATGCACGGCAATAAAGAATCATGATTAAGTACAGATCTAATTCCTGCATGATGACTAGAAGTTGTAGCAACACTTAGAAGACATGGAGCAATGCACAAACGGGAATAAGCATTGTTGCCGCTAAACTTGCTGCATTCTTTGAGTTTGTGGAGCTTGAGGTTCCGTTTCCTGCATCGAATAAAATACTCTTCTCAGGTTACCACAACCACTCCACCAGACTTCCATGTCTATTAGAGTACTGAGCAATTTGAAAAAGAAAACTACTAAAAACATCTCTCTGCACCAAAATGCTGTAAGCATTCAAACTACTGCAGGTATTCTTTGAAGTGCTGCTAAGTTTGATCATCTAGGTACATTTGGTACATAGTGCAAGGATTCTTTGCATGGCCATCTGAAATCCAAAAGCCGCATAAGAACTCATATTTTTGCAGTTGCAACAAATCATATTTCCTTTAACTAGTAAGATCTACAATTTTGTCTTCTGTTTTTTATTAGAATTGAACAACGAGCAACCCTTGTTTTGTTAGAAGCATCTGAATTGAAAACATTAAAGTTTAGTGATGTCTTCACCTGAAGGTGCATCCGCAGCTGCCTCAGCTTCTTCCTCCTCTGTTGCTTCTGAGTTGCTGGAAGGTGCTGGTGCCGGTGCTGTTGGGATGCCTGAAATCGAACAACCATGCATTCATGTCTGATGGGTCTAAGGGGTAGTAGAAATTGATCATGATTCGCATTGGATTACAACATTGACATGCCTGTGCATTGGCTGATCGGTGGTGCTTGGACCTTGCAGACTCCAGGGAGCTCCAGCGCCCTCGTCTGGTTGATGGAGATGCCAAAGGACGTCGCGGTGCCATCCAGAACCATGCAGAGGCACCGGGGATCGGTCTGGACGACTCCAGCGAGCACAGAGCAGCAGGATATCCCCGGTTCCGGGGCCTTGCTCGAGATGAAGTCCATGCACGGGGAGAGGGTCATCATCACGCTCGAGCAGCCGTTGCCCTGCGCCGCCACCTGGGAGAAAGCCAGCGCCACCACCAGACTTGCCATCGCCAGGACGGTCCCCATCGTTCGTGCAGCCATCATCAGGCTGCACGAAGCGAGAGCTTCGATTTTTGGCAGAGTGTGGTCTGTGAGGACGGTGGAGGAGGGAGGTGGCCAATGGTGTGGTGATGCCTGCCGGGATTGTTGGAACCGTAGTATACCAGGTAGCTACCATGCTCTCCCTGACCAGTGACCACACAGGTGTTTGGCCACGGCAGTGAATCGACGTAGCCTTTGCTTGCAGCATCCTATTTATGGAAATGCTTCTATGCTCATGCATGACTGGAAGAGCTCGGTTGCTTCAAGCCCAGCTTGTCAGCTCCAGCCATCCGTTCCTGGGTCTGCTGGGTGGTCAATTTCTCATTGAATTTGTAGCACGGATCTTGAAAAGATACGCATCTGATTCTTGAGCTGTTATTTGGATTGTTCCAAGGACAAGCTTGGTCAATCCTGTTTAGCCTCTTGATCAAGTCTGATGATTGTGTCGTCTCTTCTTGAATGTCGTGGCAATTGTGTGTGACGGTGTCTTCATACACGAAGAAACTATAAAGACGAGCAAGCAATTGATGCATACTTTGAATTCGTCTACCATCATACTGTTTGCACAGATGCAAAACATACAATCCCCCATTGATAAGAAATTCACTATACTATATACAGCTAGTGAGGCAAACATGAACAAATTAAAAGATACAGATACGGAGTACATTCTACTCCCTCCGATATCATGTCCAGATACATAGCAAAATCGATGTATCTAGAAAAGTTAAAATAGTCAAAATAACTAATAATTTAGGATGGAGAAAGTACGTCTAAACTCAGAAAGCCATCAGGGACGCGATTGCGAAGACGAAAGACTCCGAGACCACCGCGGATCTAGTGACGCCGGCGTCCTAAGAGACGGCACCAGTCGCTGGAGTTGCCTTCGATCCAGCTCCTGCGTGGAGAACGCGCAGACAGACATGCTCGTGAGCAAATGTGCGCAGATTGTACTGACCTGCCGGTGCTTTTCATCGTGAAACGTGGCATGCAGCATTTGACAGAAACCAGAAAAATTAATGTACGTAGTAGCAGATAGTCATCAGGGATAGATTATCACCTGCGGTGCTCTGAAATGGCGGCGGCGCGGTGGGAGCCTCGACGGTGGCCACCGGAGTGGAGCCGGCACCAGGGGTCGCCGCCGCCTGAGGAGACGACGCAGGAGCACCCACAGCTGCCCCGTCGTGATTCAGTTGTCAGCTAGAAGCTTAGCTAGCGTGCGGCGCAGCAGTGTGCGTTACACGCGGGAGGGATCGGAGGTTCTAACGACGGTCTTACCGTTGCACTGGCTGACGGGCGGGGTCTGGACCCTGCACTTGCCGGGCAGCTCGAGCGCCCTGGCGTTGACGGTGACCCCGAACGACGACGCCGCGCCGCCGCCGAGCACCGCGCAGAGGCACCGCGGCGCGCCGCGCACGACGCCCGCCAGCGCCGAGCAGCACGACGCGCCCGGCGCCGACGTGTTCCCCGCCGTGAAGGAGAGGCACGGCGCCAGGCTGAGGATCGACGCCGTGCAGCCCGACGTCGCCTGCGCGGCGCACCGGGGCGCCGCGACGACGACGAGCAGCGCGGCGGCCACCGCCACCGCCGCCACGGCGAACCCCCGCAGGCCGCCGAGCGCGGACGAACCCCGAGCCATCGGAGCACGAACAGTGCTGTTACAGACTTACAGTGGTGAGTGATCCGGCCAAGCTTCAAGCTCCCTGCTTGCCCTAAGATCGATGAATGGAGGTTCTGTGAGTGTGTGTTGGGATTCCATGGCAAAAGCACTTGGCCTTTTTATAGAGAAGGCTGGAGGAGGAAGTTAAGTGTTTGGATGGAGTGGTGGCCAAACCATCCGCCTACCTCTCTGTACTTGCAACTGCTCTCTACGTTCCAAATTGTAAGTCATTTTGATATATCTAAATATATATAGATTTTGCTATGCATTTAGATATAGATGTGTCTGCATACAAGTAAAATTTATATATTTTAATTTCCAAAACGAACTACAATCTGAAACGGAGGGAGTAGTTAACATCACATTGATAAATGGAAGATATATATATATATATATATATATATATATATATATATATATATATATATATATATATATATATAGTTATTACCAACTGAGCAAGTATAAGTGACACGTAATGTGAGGATAATTTTTTTATTCTCATAAACGGATCTAACAAACAAAGCTTCCGGCACATTTAACAAAATAATATCATATCACCTGTTTTTTAATTGAAATCATGTCACTGGTGAAGGGGCAGAATAGCCGTAGGATTTGCAGACTTGGTGATGCGATCGCGTGTTGTTGGCACCGGTATACTTGGATTTTGGTGGCTGGCCAACTCTTCCTCCTCGCCGGGCCGGCGGGTTGTGTCACCGCACGCCTCCTCACCCGGCCAGGTAACGGATCCGCAGCGGCCTGTTTAAGCCCCCGCGGATTGAGCACCGGCCCGCAAAAATGGTCGGCCCACGAAACCAGAGCAACCAGCAGCGGCCCACGGATACGTTCTCGAGTTTTTCCAAGCGTGCTGTAGAGGTCGGCATATTTGCCTCACAAAAAGAAAAAAAGCAAAAAGAACTAGACATATCCATCAGAACTCCAGAAGGCTCACTTGTCAGCGATCATAGCTAATGACGATCTCGTCAAGTTTGCACGCACCATTTCAGGGCGACCCTACATTTTCAGCTTTGTGCTTTGCCCTTGGGGGAACTTTGCAAAACTTGTAGCAGGCAACACACAGGGTGTTGTAAAAACATGGAACACCATGCATCTAGTGACATGAGAGAGTGCTAGCTAAGTAGCTAGGGCTTCAGAAACAAAAGCGGCACAAGAGTTCACTCATCAGGGGAGTGGAAGGCTCTACTTAACATGACACTCCCTCCATTTTTAAATGTATGACGTTTAGGACAAAGTGACCATTAGATTGTCCTAAACGCCATATATATAAAAGCTAAGGTACGTAGTAGCATGTCACCATGGGGGCAATATTAGCCAGGGCCTAATAGTCCAGGAATCAAAGAAATACTAAACTGATTCGAGCTTAGACATCACAATATCCACCACCTTGTGCTGCAAAACACGTTCCACTGCCTTTGGGCCAAGCCTACAAAACAAGGAAGACAAGAAAATTAAGCTGAAAATATCTAAAAAACCTACCCAACTCATTCACTATTTATACTGGAAACATAACAAGTGACAAGCAAGTGCATGGATGGTAGAATGATACTTAACCTGAAGTTTAGGAGCTAGCACCGGCATCTCTACCGATCAAACCTACATTGCAGAAAGGAAAAGGCACTTTAGCTCAGCTCCGTAAAGAGAGTTTATTTGGAAACAAACATGAAGAGTTGTTAAAAGAATATGAAAGATATCTGAGAATGCCGGAGCTGGTGCTAGCAGTGACTGAGACGCACCAGCAAGAGTACCACCAATGAGCCGCAAGATGAGGTAGAAGATGCACAGAACAAGGAGCAAGAAGCATACACAAATGGGCCGCGCAAAATGAAGCCTGAAACCCTTTGTGCTCCTAGACGACGTCCCAAGCAGTCGGCAGCAAAAGGCGATGCTGCCAAGCATCCAGCAAGCAGCAATTGCACCGACGATGCAAGTAAGGTGGTGGACTGGGTGAAGAGCCCGAAACTGAACGAGGAGCACCAACCCGTTGGCCAAGGCAATCACTGGGACAAGTAGTTTCCAGTTGCAAATACCAGAAATCTGCAAGAATTCAGACAGCTTCTCCGTAGATGTCCAAGCCACAAATGTATGCCATGATGTAGTCGATGCCAGAAAATCTCATCTTCTGTTTCGACATAACTGCAATTAATACCTTGAATAAACTTCAACAATCATGATGACTCGTGATGCTAATTTCTCAAACTTCCGGTGCTAGGTTAGTGGGTTCTCACGGTAATTCAAATTAAGCTCAATGCATTTGATCATTGTAACTGCAATGATGCATAACTACATTCACAAAGTGCAACTGCGAAGACACTTTGGATTAGGCATCCGACCCAGGATGGATTCATGCCGACCTATATACTTGAGTTCTTTGACCTTGTGAGTGCAACTTCCACCTACATGAAGGGGAAGATCATATAGTACAGCCTGGAAGTTCACAAGAATTCAAGAATACTCATAGGTTGGGGCAAAACCCAGCAACCCACAATTCACTTGGAGGCTTTCGCCACAACTACGATCTAATGGGAAGCCGAGTAGTCAATATAAGGGTAATCAGGAATGCAATGCAACTTATAATGAAGTAGGCCTTGGCAAAATACTAGGTCACGCCGATGATGTTCTATTGGAAAGACAAGTAGTCTGATGGAGTGATGGTAACTAGCTTCTTGATGCCAAGTACCAAATCGGTGTAAAATTCCTTGAGCTGATACTGCAAACAGAGTAGCTAAAAATCGGTAACAAAGTGTTGGGCTCCCAGTGTCACTACATGTCTTTTATCATCGTTGAAGATGCAAATTTTAAATGGATGCATGGAAGAAAGTTTTGGCTGACCTTGGTGTTCTTGCGCTGAGGCACAGGCACCGGCTTCCTGAATTCCTCCCAGGCCCTGAGAGATTCCCTAAACGCCTGCACTTCCTCTTCCTGGAGATGAAGAGCCAACATCCTGTCCCTCGAGCTGTACAAGCTCTCGTGCATCGTTCCCATCTCGCGCTCTAGTTTCTGTACCTCCGCCGCGCCGGCGTGCTCCTGCCGCGGCTCGCTTCCCGGGCACCTGGACGCGCCCTCGCCGACCTCCCGTCGCAGATGCTGCAGCTGGCTTGCCAGCAGCGCCAGCGTCGCCTCTTTCCTCCGCAGCTCGTCGACCATGCCTCCCAGACCCGCGGGCCCTGCCGCCGCCGCCGCGCCGAGGCTGCGCGCCGCGTTCAGGGCGAGGAGGCGGGATGGAGGAGGCGGGGAGGGAGGCGCCTCCTCGATCTCCGAGGCGGCGCTCGGGCCGAGAGGATGGCGGGGGACGACCGCGCCGGCGCGCCTAGCCTCGTGCCCAGGCCGCGGTTCGCCTTGCAGGCGCAGCTTGAACGACGACAGCTCGCCGAGCCGCCGCTCAGCTGCTGCATCTCGGCATGTAGGCATTCAAGCGTCGCCTGATTCCTGTGCGGCTGGCTCGCGGCGTGGAGGCTGGGCGGCAAAGGAGGCGGGGAGGGAGGCGCCTCCTCGATCTCCGTGGCGGGCGCGGGACGACGGAGGACGCCCGGGAGGTCCGCGTCCGCCTTCTGCTTACCTTTCTCCGCGGCGCTGAGGCGGACGCCGCCTCCGTCGTCCATGGTCTCAGCGCCTTCCTCCTTCCCGGCGGCGAGGGTTTCGCGGCGGGTTGATGAGGCGGCGGAGTCGGAGGCGCAGGGGGCGGCAAGCTCATGACCAAGTTGCGCAGCTGCTGCAGCCCCCGGCGCCTCCTCGATCTCCGCGGTGTCCCTCAGGAATAGAGCACGGTGGGGGGCCGAGCGCAGGACGGAGGACGCCCGCGCCGGCTCCGGCGTGCGCCTTCTCAATACCCTCCTCCGCGGTGCTGAGGCGGCGGTCGTGCATGGTCTCGACAGCTTCCTCCTCCCCGGCGCCGGCGCGGGTTTCGCGGCGTGGCGATGAGATGGAGGAGTCAGAGGCGCAGGGGGAGGCGGCGCGCCGGAGGCCGCCTTGCCGGCTGCTCACGCGCTCCATGAATGGCGCGCGTCTTTTCGTTCAGTGTGCCGCCGCGCCGTGCGCCCGTGCCGCACAAATATTGGCGGATGGCCTCGTCTGATTTCGGAAGAACTTTGGGCATATGTGGATTTCGGAAGAACTTTGGGCAAATGTGAATTGGCGAAATACTCAAACTAAACAGCTATATGAACGAGATAAACGCACGATTTAGTGGACACGATTAGGATTAGCCATCTTGTAATGTCTGAAAGGTGTTTAAACAGGTTAAATGCCTCATGGCCAACGTGTTCAGAAGCTTAAAAGCTTCCAGGGGAAGAGCCTGTCGCCGAAGGGAACCAACAAGCTCGTCCACCCACCGTGTGAAGGGGCGAAGACTGGGCCGGGCGGCCGGCGGCCAACTTTACATGACAACGTTGAGCTCCGTGCTGGTGGTAGCCTTTTGACACCGGCTGAGAAGCCTTTTAAGTCGCTTGAAAATTATTCTTAAGGTATTTAAGTGTGTGTTTATGTCACGGAAATGGTCAGTTACTCTTTTGTTAATCTCAAAAAAAATTCACTCTTCTGTTGAAATGAAAATACTCTAGTGTATTTTTCAAAAGAAAAACTACAGCTATATCCACCGATAGCTTCTGGACTAGTGGTAGCCTTTTGACTTCCGTGCCCATGCGCCATTGCAGCAGAGCCCGTACTGGGCACAGCTCCTGCTGACCTGCTCCTTCGCCAAACCAATCAAACCATCCGTCCGCCAGTCCAATGAACCCTGGCCATGCCCTGCCGCGCGCTAGCTCTCTCTCTGGTGCCGGGCAGTGGCCTGCCCTAGTCCTCTCTCCCTCCTGCTCTCCGCTAGCTTCTCCAGTAGGCGGCCAGTACTCCTCCCACCTCCGCGCCGCGCCGCTCCGCTCGTTCCGATCCCAGTCCGGAAGCTCCTCATCAATCCATTGTTGTCGCGTGCAGCTAGCGTCGTCGAGTGCTTGGGGACGGCCCGGCCGGCGTCGAGACGCAACCGGCCTTCCACGGTGAGGCGCATGATGATGGTGGCGTTCGGGACCGGCGGCGGCGGCGTAGGAGCTCCTTCTGGGACGACGGCGGCCGGCGTGACGGCGGCGACGTGTTCGGGCGGCGGCGTAGGGGCGCCTCCTTGGACGACGACGGGGGCGCGTGCCGCCGGCGGACGGACGGGAGGAAACCGTCCGAGTTCAGGGGGGGCATGTGCAAATATTGAATTCGGAACTTTTTCAGAAACACCCCTAAATTGGATCGCGATCGATAATCGCGATCCAAATTACGGAATTTTTTAAAGCATTTCATCCATTATTTTACACAAAGATCCCTAAATTGGATCGCGACTATTAATCGCGATCCAAACCGGTGGGGTTTTCGCGAATGTGAAATCTAATGGTTCGTTTGATTAGGGAGCCAAGTTGAATGGAACGGTTCCATTCCAGTTTCTGAGGATGGAGCCGTTCCATTCTACATTTGGTAAGGAGAACGGAGCCGTTCTATTTTCTGTTTAGTTGGAGAGTGCGCTAGAGTAGAACCGTTCCATTCTGTGTTTGGTTGGAGAGTCAGGTGAGTGAGGTTACCTCCTCCTTTTATTAGGGGTGAGGTTACCACCATACACAAAATACAGCAAGCTATCAGGAGGAAACATCTATGGCCAAGACAGGATGCGGGCGCCCGGGGGGCCTCCGCCGCGCGGGGGGGGGGGGGGGGGGGGGGGTGGTGGCGGCTCCAGGGGCTCTGCCGCCCCGGGGAGGGGGGGGCGCGGGAGCGGGGGCTCCAGCGGCGGCGCGCGGGGGCCTCCATGCCGGCGGCAGATCCGCCCGGGCGCGCGACGGGGGGGGGGGGGGGGGGGGGCTCCATCGGCGGCGCGCGGGGGGCTCCAGGCCGGCGGCAGATCCGCCCGGGCGCGCGACCGGGGGGGGGGGCCTCCAGGCCGGCCGGCGGTAGATCCACCAAGGCGCGCGCGGGGTGGGTGGGGGGGGGCTCCAGGGGCGGCGCGCGGGGGCCTCTAGGCCGGCGGCAGATCCGCCAGGGGCGGCGCGCGGGGGCCTCCGGCGGCGGCGGCGCCGGGGGCGGGGGGGCTCCAGGGGCGGCATGGGAGCCGGTCGCTCACCTGCGTGCGGAGGGGAGACGAGCGGGCGGTGACGGGCAGCGGGACCCGAGCGCGCGTGGGAGGCGAGCGCTCGCGTCCGCTCGTTTTCACGGAGCGAGCTCGTTCCGAATCTACACCGAATATTCCTGCGCGGGAGCGGTTCCGCTCCGCTCCGCTCCGCTCCGCTCCACCGTCCTCCAACCAAATACGTGCAAAAATGGCACCGCTCCGTTCCGTTCACCCTCATTCCGCCAACCAAACACACGGTAAGTTCAGTTCCTGATAATGGTTGCCGCCGCCGCGAAGCAGAGCGCCGGCAGACGACCTCCGCGCCGCCGCCGACCGGCTCCACCGCGAGCTGTAAGGCCCTCATCGCCGTTTCGTGCCTCCGTCGATCCGGGTTCCGCTTCCGCGTCGCGCGTCACGGTTGACGCTTGCAGTAGTGGTGCCAGGGCCGAGAGCGAGCGAGCGAGGAGCTCGTCAGGACACAGGAGCTGCTTGCGAGAGCTCCTCGTCAGCTTCTCAAGGGCCAGCAGCAGCCTGCTTCTATGAGATGATTCTCAGTTTCTTGTTGCTCTGAAATTCTGAATGGCTCGTCAGTTTTTCGGAGTAGGATTCTGAATGGCTTCTCAGGCGCCCTTTAGTTTAGTTTCCGAGGCGGAAGTTAAACTTTAGCTTTATCACATCATAAAAAATTTATTATTTACAACTACCTCCATTTTAGAATATAGCTATTTTTAGGTTTTCTCCAAATGAAATCTTTTAAACTTGACCGTAGATAGTAAAAAATATAAAGATTGACAACATAAAAATGATATTAGTTTATTTATAATGAAACCAGCTATCGTAATATGTAACTTTTTAATTATTTTTGGAGATATCATTGGTCAAAGATAAAAATATTAGACTTTGACGAAGTCAAAAAATTATTATATTTGAGGATGGAGGTAGTATAAAACTTTTTCACAGATGGGTCCTAATTCGCCAGACGAATTTAATAAACCTAATTAATGAATAATTTGCTACAACAACCGTCCGCTAACTATGGATTAATATATCTTGTTAGATTCGTCTCACGAATATTTTTATAAATAAATTTTATTTAATATTTTTAAATAATAAAATTTTATGTGATGTGATAGGATCAAAGTTTAACCATTTAGGACCAAGCACCCGCTCAGGTTCTTAGGTTCTTGTTCGTGTGATCCTGCCGTCTGGAACATGCATGTGCGTTCAGTTCACGCCATTATTTTTTCTCCTTGTGTCATTGGGCGGCTAGTAAAATTATGCAAACTGGAACAATTTCGGTAAGTGCTATTGCCGTAATGGCAGCAACCATTGATGCTCCGGCTGCCGCTAATTGATCAGCAACAGCTAGCACCAGGATTTGGTAACTGATCGAGATGTGCAGGCAGGGGAGTAGCTATCTAGCTAGTACCTTCCGTTTCAGAAAAAAAAAATCCGTTTCCGTTTCAAAATCTAGCTAGTACCTCCCTCTGATTGGTTCAGTTCTAGGTGGATCGGTAGGTATGTTGCATGCGTTTAACATGTAGCGTTTTTTTTAAAAAAAATCTAGCTAGTGTGATATCCGAACTAAACTTTAATCCCTATCACATCGGATATCTGGACACTAATTAGAAGTATTAAATATAGGCTAATTATAAAACCAATTACATAAATGGAGACTAATTCGTAAGATGAATCCATTAAGCGTAATTAGTGCATGATTTGGCAATGTTGTACTACAGTAAACATGTGCTAATGATAAATTAATTAGTCTTAACAGATTCATCTCGCGAATTAGTCTTCATTTATATAATTAGTTTTATAATTAAAACTATATTTAGTACTCCTAATTAGTGTACAAACATGCAATGTGACGGGATTAAAGTTAGTCAGATCCAAACATGCCATTAAGATGGCAGCTTAATCCAATTTGCATTGTTGGCTCCACCGAGCTTTATTTAATTTCTTTTACCAATTTCATGAGGCGAGAGAGGAGCAGGTGTTTGATTTACCGGCAGAATCAGGCTGGACGGAAAGCTTTTCCGCAACAGCATCCTCTTTCAAAAAAATGCAAATCCTTGAGAGGAGCAGGTGTTTGATTTACCGGCAGAATCAGGCTGGACGGAAAGCTTTTCCGCAACAGCATCCTCTTTCAAAAAAATGCAAATCCTTGATCGTTTTCCGGGGCAAGCTTGTCGCCCAAGGGAACCGGCCAGCAAGGCAGCAAGACGTTCAACAAGGCAACCTTGATCTTCGTGCGGCACAGTCGCCCTGCAGTGCAGCTGCCGGGCCTTGTCCTTTCCAACGATCACCAGCTTCATGTCCTTTCGGTTCAGACAGAGACGGCCAGGGCCATGGCTGACCGACCTGCTCTGCTGCTCCCTGGTAAATCCAGCAATCTCCCACCAGCCTTTTGACCTTGGCGTCTCGCTCACGCTCTCCCTCCTCCTACTGCAGCCTGCCCTTCCTTGTAGGTGACACTCCCCCATGACGGTGTTGTCCACTCCAGTGCTCCACCGGCACCGCCCATCCCGATCGAGAAACGAGAAGCTCCCCGTCGACCTCGCCGTCGTACATGGACAACCTCGAGCTCGAGCTCTCCCTCTCTGTTACAAAGGTAAGAGTATATACACTGCTGGTAGTTTCCCACTCTCTCTTCGTCTCCCCGTCCGTCACCTCCCTCCATCCCCGCGTGCAGAGCCGGCAGGCTCTCGACGACGAGACCGGCTGCGCGCTCGAGGCCAGCGTCGACGAGCTCTACAAAGGCAGTGACAGAGATCGCCAGAGAGACGTCGCTGCCTCCGACGCCGGCGAGCTCAAGAACGCACACAACTCACGCGAACTGGAACGATGAACACGGTTTTGTTTGTGCCGCAAATCTCAGTAGCTTTTTCTCCTCTGATCATTGCTTAGGAAACATAACAAACAACTGGAGTCCATGACCCCGACATGCACACCACACTCTTCATCGACGAGTGCCATCCCAAACATCTGGAACGTGGCGCACGACGCGCTCCTTCGCGAACTCAGCGCGAGTCAGAGCTCTACAATCTGCATGGCCTAACAACCAGCCATGTGCCGCTAACTAAATAACAGAATGACCTGTGCATAAGAATTATTCAACAAATCTCCTCCTAAGTCTCGTGCACGATTACTACTTACACTCTTGAAGGCCGATCTTGGTACAGAGCTTCAGGAACTTGATCTTGCAAAGGGGCTTTGTTAGAACATCTCCCAACTGCTCTTCAGTTCTGATGAAGCTCACCTCAATCTGCCCATTTTGTGCATATTCCCGGATCAGGTGAAATCTTGTATCAATGTGTTTGCTCCGGCCATGATGCACAGGATTCTTGATAAAAGAAATCGTGGACTTGTTGTCCACCCTAAGCACCGGCTTGATCACCACTGAATCCAAAATTTTAGATAAAAGTCGTGCTAACCATACACCCTGACAGGCAGCTGTTGCAGCAGCTATGTACCCAGCTTCACAACTAGACAATGCCACAACCTTTTGTTTCGCTGACTGCCAACTGATAGGGCTTTTACCAAGGAAAAAGAGGATACCAGTGGTGCTCTTTCTGCTGTCAATATCTCCAGCAAGATCACTGTCACTGAACCCAATAAGTGCAGGTTGATCTCCCTTCTTCCTTGCAAATTTGAGTCCCCAGTCTCTAGTACCTGCAATGTATCTCAGAATATGTTTAATTGCTGCTAGATGATCCTCATGTGGCTCCTCCATGAATCTCCTCACATACCCAACTGAGAAGGCCAAATCAGGTCGAGTATTCACCAAATATCTCAAACTTCCCACCAAGCTTCTATACTCTGTAGCATCAACTCGAGGGCAATCACTGTCCCTGCTCAATTTCAGCTTTGCTTGCATAGGAACATCACAAGCATTGCACTCCACCATGCCAGCCTTCTCCAGAATTTTACCTGCATAGCTTCCTTGAGACAGAGTGATTCCTTCTACACCTTGCTTTACTTCAATGCCCAGATAGTAGGTGAGTAATCCTAGATCACTCATCTTGAATATTTCTGTCATTAGTGTCTTGAACTTCTTGATACTATTGCAGCTGGCCCTTGTGATAATCAAATCATCCACATAGACCCCCACTACCAGCCTCTCAGTACCAACACCCTGACAGTAAATTGCATGCTCAGATGGACATTTCTTGAACCCAAGAACACCCAGCTTATCATCTAGCTTTTGATTCCAGGCGCGAGGTGCTTGATGCAAACCATATAAAGCTTTGTGTAGTCGGTGTACCTTGTGTTCTTGCCCTGCTTGGACAAAACCCGGCGCCTGTTCCACGAACACCACTTCTTGCAGATCACCGTTCAAGAACGCCGTCTTGACGTCCATATGGTGAACCTCCCAGCCCTCATGTGCAGCTAGGGACAGGAGCAGCCGCACTGCCTCCATCCGCGCCACCGGTGCAAAGACTTCATCGTAGTCGATGCCGTGGCGCTATGCGTACCCCCTTCACGACGAGCCGCGCCTTATGCCTCACCACCGCGCCGTGCTCGTCCCTCTTCACCTTGAACACCCATTTGAGCCCAATGGCTCGCCGGCCTTGTGGGAGCTCAGTGAGTGTCCACGTGCGGTTCTCCTCGATCGACCACAACTCCTCCTCCATCACTCGGCGCCAGCATACCTCCTTCTATGCCTGTGCCAAGGATGCAGGTTCCTCCGCGCTCACCGCCAGTAACCTGCCATCGCCAAGATCACGAACGGCATAGCCCAGCGGTGATCCCGGCCTCACGACATCATCCATTTCACGAAACCGCAGCGGCACATCGTCGTCATGGTCGGCGTCTAGTTCATCGCCTTGGAGAGTGAAGCGTCCCCCCCATCAGGGAAGACTTAAAAGTGTTACTTTATCAGCCCAGGAGGCTGATAACACTTTTATTACATCAGATGGTACATCACCGTACAACTCTTCGCGGTAATGGGCAGTGAAGCGCCACTATCGCGAGGATTACAACTAAAATCCATACTACTACACTAACTACGAAAAGGGGATCATCAGAGTCTTGCGCCATGCGGAGCTCCAACGGTGACCTCACCCACAGGCAAGACTGGGTGCAGGACGGAACCCTACTCGACGTCTTCGGGGATGTAGTCGGGATCTTCCACTGTAAAAGTAAGAATGGGGTGAGTACGAACGTACTCAACAAGTCCAATCACACCCGCGGAGGGGGTTATAACAGAGTTAAATGCACGGGATATTCCAAGGGTAAGGTTATGGTTCATTTGAGGAAAAACTCGGTTTTGTGCGAAAGTTCGTTTAAAATATTTTCAAAACAAGTTTTCAAGTGTCAAGGAGTACGTGCTGTTGATCCACACAGGATCCAAGTTTTAAACCGCTACGGGACTCCCCGTCCGTCGTAGCTCACACGAGACAACTACCGGATACTTTCCAAACAACTCACACCAGCCCAACCGTTCCAGAGAGAAACACTAGTTATGTGACCACACAGTAACTTGCCCAATACCGTGGGCACGGCTATTCGAATAGATTTTAACTCTGCAGAGGTGTGCAACTTACCCACAGGTGGGGTACCACAGCACGAACACCTTAGTGCCGGTGCAGATCCCATCAAAGCCCTTACCCACCTTAGCTAGAACTGGCTAGCCACCACGGGATCTATCAAGGGGTCATTCGACCTAACACCAAGGTTTAACCGGGGCATAAGTCACACAGAGCTTATCCCATCTCCTTGATCACCCGTTGCTCCCAGCTCTCCTGATGGCTATCAAACTAACTAGTAGGGTTAGGCCAAGCCGTTGCCCATACAACGGTCAAGTGGTTTGCACGACAGGAAGCTAGGTGAGACGACACATCAACTCGGTCCTTAGGGGTGACAAGATGGATATCTCCCTTCCACGCTCAACCACACAGGTACGAGCACTCCAACGGCAATTCACACAGAAATGCCATCCATCCCGTCTGACTCGTCTTTCAAAACTACATTTTATCCCTTCCCACACACACACACACTTTCTTTATAAAATCAGGTGGTCAAGGTATGGTTAACACAAACAAGGGTGGCTATCCTACCATGTTTCCAGCAAGCAAAACCATGCAATTTTATAAAACAGGCCACTGGGTTGTGTTTATAAAAACTAGGACAAAAATATGCATCAAAGGGCAGGATTGAACTTGCCATCGTCAAGTCCTTGCGAAAGGTCCTGATCGAAGCACTATCCCTCGGGTTCGGGATCGCAGAACTGGTCCTCGGTTGCTTAGTCGCAGTCGGGAACTTCTTCGTTCACTCCGTGTCCTACGACGCAAACAAACAGACATGCAATCAAACGAAAGAACCAAAAGCTTTTATCGTTGGGCTTGAATCGGAAATAATTTAGTTACGGAGTTAGGGGTAATATTTTTGGGTGGTTTCTTAATGGCAGGGCTAGAACTATACTAGAAAGGGCGTGGTAAAGTTTCGGGCCGATCGGGGATCGTTTCGCACATAAAATGACGAGGTAAAGAGGGGTTCAGGGGTTAAACAGGGGTCCAGGGGCTTGTTCGTAATTAACCGGAATGAGTAAGGGTCTATTTGCGAATCCTAGAAATACTTAAGGCACGCTAAAGGGTGTCGGTTTTGTTTAGGTTTATGTAATGGGGGTTTGGTTTGAAATAGCGGAAAGAATGAGGCTCATTTTGCAAAGGAAGTGAATAGGGGGGGTATTTATGGGAAATAGAGACAAGGGGGCTTTTGGGCAAAAAGCCCTTTCTTCTTCCTCTCCTCACGGGAAACAGGGGAGGGGCAGGGCGCCGGCGGCGGCGGCCAATACGGCCGGCCGGGGCCCAGAGGCGGCTCGGGGCAGGGGAATGAAGAGGAGGGGGGCACGGGGATCCCTTCCCCGGCCTCACCTTGGGCCGAGGCGGAGCGAGGGGGCCGGGCGACGGCGGGCAGCGGGCGGCGACCGAGCGGCGTGCGGCGGCAGCGCTGGGGCCAGGGAAGAGGGGCGGGCGGTGGCGGTGAATGTCGTGGGGGAAGAGGGGCGAGGCGGGGGCCTATTTATAGGCGGGGGAAGGCGGTGGAGAGGCCGGAGGTAGGTGGAGGCCGGCGAGCGGCGCGGAGCGCCACTAATGGCGCTCGGCCGTAGGCTTTCATCGCGACGCGGCGTGCGGCGAGGGTGCCGAGGTGCCGTACGCGGGACTGTGCCGGCACAGGAGCGAGGAAGCGACGGCGCGCGCGGCGGGCGGGGCGTTGGCGGCGGGCGGCGCGGCGTGCCGTGCAGCCTCGGGGGCGAGTGCGCGACGGGCGGCGCGGCGGGCGGTGCGGTCACGCGATGCACGCGCTGGGCGCACGTGCGGGCGGGGGCGGCCGGGCACAGGGCGACGGTGTGTGAGGGAGAGAGGGGGGCGGCCGGTGCTTAGGAGCTGGGCGGCGCTCGGGAGCAGAGGGGGGAAGAAGAGAAGGGAGGAGAAGAGAGGGGGAAAAGAGGAAAGGAAGAAAAGAAAGAGAGGAAAAACGGAGAAAGAAAAGAAATAGGAGGGAGAGAGAAAAGAAGGAAAAGAGAAAGGGGAGAGAGAGTGTCGGCGCCGGTCGCGGCGGCGACCGCGGCCGGTCGGCCACGCGCGGGGGAGCGCACTGCGCGAGGAGGAAGGAATCGCGCCGGCGTTGATTGCGAAAAAGGCGGTCGCGCGTGTCGTCGGCCGCCGAGCGGTGCGAGATGGGACAGCGGTCAGGTCCGCTGTCGGTCCGGGTTAGGGTTAGAGTTTGACGACGAATGTCTTTTGAACGAAGCACTCTAGCGCATGATTTATTTGGGTGAATTTCTAGGGCGTCAGAAACCTACCCCACTTAAATGAATCTCGTCCTCGAGATTCGGCTGGCTCCTAAATAGATGGGGAAACTCCTTCTTTAGCGCCTCTTCGCGTCCCCATGTCGCTTCCTCTACTCCATGTCTGCTCCATTGAACCCTGCATATCCGTACTTCGGAGTTTCTTGTCCTTCTAGTGACAGTGTCTAGAATTTTGACCGGTACTTCCTGGTATCGCAGATCCGGTTGCAGGTCTATTGTTTCTACTGGCACGTGTTCACCTTCAGGTATTCTCAAGCATCTCCTTAATTGTGAGACGTGAAACACTGGATGTATATCCGACATTCCTTCTGGTAACTCCAGTCGGTATGCTACTGCTCCGACTCTCTTCAGAACTCGATACGGTCCAATGTATCGAGGGGCCAATTTTCCTTGTACTTGAAACCTTCGCGTTCCTCGTATGGGTGAGACCTTGAGATAAACAAAATCGCCTGGGTTGAAACTTATTTCTCGCCTTCTCTTATCTGCGTAGTTCTTTTGTCGAGATTGAGCCGCCTTCAACTTTTCGCGGATCTCTACTACTTTTTCTTCTGCTTCTTTTATAAGTGCAGGTCCTACTAGTGCACGTTCTCCGACTTCCGACCACATCAAAGGGGTTTTGCACTTTCTTCCATAGAGGGCTTCGAATGGCGACATGCCTAAGCTGGCTTGGTAACTATTGTTGTACGAGAATTCTGCATAAGGCAGACTCTGCTCCCAGTCATTTCCGTAGGTCAGGACACATGCTCTCAACATATCTTCCACAATCTGATTCACCCTTTCGGTTTGACCATCCGTCTGTGGGTGATATGCGGAGCTGAAATCTAACTTGGTGCCCATGGCTTGATGCAAGCTCCTCCAAAACCTAGAGGTGAATTGGGTTCCTCTATCTGAGACAATTCGGCTAGGCACTCCATGTAACTTTACTATGTTTTCTACATAAAGCTTTGCCAGCTTTTCTCCACCATAAGTGGTTCGTACGGGTATAAAATGAGCCGATTTAGTGAGTCGATCCACTATTACCCATATGGAATCGTGTCCCTTCTGTGTTCGGGGTAGACCCACTACAAAGTCCATTCCTATCTCGTCCCACTTCCACAACGGGATGGGCAAGGGTTGCAATAATCCTGCCGGTTTCTGGTGTTCGGCTTTGATCCTTTGGCAAGTATCACAATGAGCCACGAATCTTGCAATATCCGCCTTCATTCCATTCCACCAATATTTTTGCCTTATGTCCATATACATTTTGGTGGATCCTGGGTGGATAGAGTAGGCCGAGTTATGGGCTTCGTCCATGATCATTTGCCGGAAATCTCCATTCCGGGGTACACAAATCCTATTCTCGTACCATAACGTTCCCTTATCGTCCACTCTGAAACCCGGTGCTTTGTTTTCTCCAGTTTGTTTGCAAATCTTTACTAACTCTTGATCCGATCCTTGAGCCTCTCTGATCCTATCCTCTAGTGTTGATCGGACGTTCAGCCCCTGACTGGAGCCTCTAGGGACGACATGCACATTTAATCGTGCCATTTCCTCGCATAGATGGTCATCCTTGGGTCCATAGGTTTTCCGGCTTAAGGCGTCGGCTACCACGTTTGCCTTTCCGGGGTGATACTGAATTTCCAAATTATAGTCTTTGATCAACTCCAACCATCTCCTTTGCCTTAGGTTTAAATCTGGCTGGGTGAAGATATACTTCAGGCTCTTGTGGTCGGTGTAAACCTCACACTTATTTCCAATCAGGTAATGTCTCCAAATCTTAAGGGCATGCACTACGGCTGCTAATTCCAAATCATGGGTCGGATAATTCTGCTCATGAGTCCTGAGTTGGCAGGAAGCATATGCGACGACTCTCCCGTCTTGCATCAGTACACACCCTAATCCTTGTCGGGATGCGTCACAATAAATGATAAAGTCCCGATGAATGTCCGGTAAGGTCAGCACTGGGGCGGTTGTCAACCTTTGCTTCAATTCTTGAAAACTTCTTTCACAATTTTCCGTCCAGGCGAACTTCTTCTCCTTCTTAAGAAGTTCCGTCATGGGTCGGGCTATCTTGGAAAATCCCTCGATAAATCTCCGATAGTACCCGGCTAACCCAAGGAAGCTCCTGATTTCACTGACGTTAGTTGGTCGCTGCCAGTTGGAAACTGCTTCGACCTTCTCTGGGTCCACAGCTACGCCTTCCGCGGTCAGGATGTGACCAAGGAATGCTACTCTCTCCAGCCAGAACTCACACTTGCTAAATTTGGCATATAGCTTGTGCATCCTCAGCTTTTCCAATACTACCCGCAGGTGTTGCTCATGTTCCTGAATACTCTTGGAGTAGACAAGTATGTCGTCGATAAAGACTACGACAAACTTATCTAGCTCGTCCATGAATACCTTATTCATGAGGTTCATAAAATAGGCAGGGGCGTTGGTTAGTCCGAAGGACATTACGGTGAACTCAAACTGCCCGTAACGGGTGACAAAAGCTGTCTTGGGGATATCATTTTCCTTAATCTTGAGCTGAAAATATTCTGACCTTAAATCGATCTTGGAAAAGTACTTGGCTCCTTTTAGTTGATCGAACAGGTCATCAATCCTGGGGAGGGGGTACTTATTCTTAATGGTAACCTCGTTCAGCGCTCGGTAGTCTACACACAGCCTCATACTCCCATCTTTCTTCTTGACAAACAGCACTGGGGCTCCCCATGGCGACGAGCTTGGTCTAATGAAGCCAATTCGTTGCAGTTCTTCTAGTTGCTTCTTTAATTCTGTTAACTCAGAGGCTGCCATCCTATAGGGTCTCTTGGCTATCGGAGAGGTTCCGGGGATAAGGTCTATGACGAACTCTATATCCCTGTCCGGCGGCATACCGGGTAGCTCTTCGGGGAATACATCCGGGTACTCGTTTACTACCGGGACTCCTTCTAAGGGCTTGGCTTCCAGGCTAAACACCATTGGGTCAAACTTACTATCCCGGGTACGGCAGATCACTTGTACTCCTTCGGGGTTCGTTAGGTGTACCACTTTGTCGGTACAGCCTATGAGACCATTGTGTCGGCTTAACCAGTCCATTCCAAGGATCACGTCTATTCCCCCAGACTTAAGTACTACCAAGTCTGCTAGAAAGTCTACCCTACTTAAATTGATCCTTACTCATAGGCAACCTAATTGACAATTGATGTCGCCTCCGGGCGTCCGGGTTAATAGGGGTGTTTTTAGTAGTACTGTAGGTATTTTGTGTTTCTCCACATAGCTCGAGGATATAAACGAGTGCGATGCTCCAGAATCGAATAGTACTGTTGCCAGAGCTGAGTTGACTAGGTACTCACCGAGCACTATGCCCTGAGCTTCTTGAGCCTCCTGCGCGTCTATGTGGTTGACGCGGGCTCGTCCAAATGATTGTTGCTTCACCTGCTGGCTGCCGTCGTTGTTGCGGATGGGCACTCGGTTGGCTCCGGTCAGGGCTGGTCTGGGCCCATTCACTGTGTTGGAGAAGGCCGACGTTGCCGGCTTATTCTTGGCATAGGGGCAATTAGCGATGAAGTGCCCTGTCTCCCGGCAGTTGAAACAGGCCCTAACGTTGTTGTTGTTGGAAGCGGCCAGGCTGGTGTTGCTCTGCGGGGCCCTCATGGTATTCTGACTCTTAGGCTGTGCTTCGGATGCTCGTGATCCTATCACTTGGGACTGAGTCCTATACTGCATTGGTGCCTGGGATCTTGGTGCAGTGTAGTTGGAGTTCCTCGGCTTTTGGAAGCGGTCCTGTTGGCGGGCCTTACTTTCCAGGAATTTGCGTTTATTATTCTTTCTCTCTTCAGCTTTGGCCCTTTCTGTGAGGATAGCTTTGTTCATCAGGGTGTTGAAGTCTGGATAGATCTGTGGAGTAAGCAAAGTCCGGAGTTCTGGGCTTAATCCCTTCTTGAACATGTCTTGCTTCTTATCGTCGTCGCTCACTTCTTCCGGCGCATATCGGGCCAATTCTATGAACCGGTGGGTGTACTCCTCCACCGTCATGCTTCCCTGTTGTAGTGCGCGGAATTCATCTGACTTGCGCTTCATGGTGGCCGAAGGGATGTGGTAGTGGCGGAATTCCCTTACGAATTCTCCCCAGGTGATGGTAGAGGCATCTTCGGCTGCGGCACAATAGTTTTCCCACCAGGATAATGCTGTTCCGGTGAGCTGGTGGGCTGCTAGAAGGACTTTGTCCCGGTCCTGGCATTCGAATGGTTCGAGCTTCCTCTGAATCACTCGCAACCAGTCGTCAGCATCCAACGGGTTGCAGGATCCGGCAAAGGTGGGGGGCTTGGTGCTTAGGAAGGCCATCAGCTTGTCGTTCATATTCTGCCCTCGTGGCTGCCGATTAATGAGGGCATTTGCTAGTGTTTACAGAATGAGGGTCTGGTTATGGATTATCTGCGCCCAGTTTCCGAGGGGTGGGGGTGGTGGTAGTTGCTCTCCTTCTTAACTTCCTCCTCGGTTCTGGCTTACTTCTTGTTCTTCTTGGGGAAGATCTTGTTCAACAGGCTGTGCTCCGGCACTAGCGGCTACGGGGTTCCGACCACGAGAGTCCCTCGCGACGTTCCCGGGGGTCACTTGTTGATTGGATAAATTGGGGTTACGATTATGTGATGTTTAAGTTGTTTACTCGTATATAAGGCAAAATCTATCTTCTGCCGGTACCCATATAGACAAGCAACACACATCAACCAGCACACAATCACAAACAACAAGCATCAACTATTTTATTATGCAGGGGGGTAACTCTTAGGAGTACGACTAGGTCTCGTGTTACTCGGCCAGGGTCTTGCCAAAGGGCACGTCTTAAACAGAAGGGCTGGGAAGGGCATCACTGGGATGGCGTCGGTCACTCTACTTGCGTGGTGTGCCTTCTTTCGGGCCGGAAGGGCTGAGGGGTCCTCGCTCGCCATCTTCTGGGTTCCCATCGGTCAGGGGTTGCGTTGCAGCATCCCCTTCGTCGGCGGCAGCAGAACTTCCAGGGTTCTCCGGTGGGGCTCGTGTGCTCCCAAAGAGTGATCCCCACCCTATGACAGGTGTCCCGAGTAAAACATGGTCTTCCCCTATTGCCGGGACTGGTGTGCCACTTTGGGTCCAATCTTGCATACGCCGGTCTCGGGCCTGCCTGAGGCTCTCTTGGGCGACTGCTTCGCTACTGACCGCGGCTGCGGCTCTCGCCTCGGCGTGGGCGGCTCGGATCTGCTGTATCCTCACCGCGAGCTCTGCTTGCTCGGCTCGATGGGTCTGCTCCCTTAGAAGGTTGGCTTGCTCATCAAAGAGTTGCTCCAGGGCGGCTAGGTAAGTAGCCACTTGGTACAGGGGGCCTTCTTCGTGGCGACGTCGCTCCAGGTTTTTCATGCGTGCTTCCCAGACTGGGGTTCTGATGGCCGGCGGAAAGAACTTCGCTGGCGTGGGGCGAGGTGTTCTTCAAAAATCCGGCACAAATAACGGAGTGCTTTTCTGATGGCCAAGGGGTAGGTATCTTGGTGTCTAAACCCCGTGGCGGTCGCTCGCCAAGGCTGGATGTCGGGGTAGCGGTTGCTCCTGGCGATGACCAGGATCACCCTGCAGCGGAGGGTACCATGGTGCTCGTACTCTCGGCTGTAGTACCTTGGGCGTCCTGTAACGCCAAGGTCCTCCAGGGTGTTGATTAAGAGGCCGGGAAAGCCAGGTGCTGCTTGGCAATCCCCCTGGGTCCATCCTTCCTCAGCCATCTGAAACATGAACAGGGTAAACAGTCTAACACAGATACAAAAGGAGGTGGATAACATTTATTATTGCAACATGGGGATACAGATTTCATGGGTACGGGGTTATTAGGGTCGGGTTCTAGCTTGGAGTGCTAATCCTATTATGGGGATTCTTCCTCAGTCCTGATAGAGCGCTTCTTTATTGGAAGGAACCGATCCATCTCATTTTCGGTCTGAGTACCCTTATCCCAATGGGTTTCCATGGGTTCTTCTTCTTCTTCCTCTATCCATCCACCTATTCCGTTGCGGTTCTCGTATTCTTGCATCTGGGCTTGGAGGGCGGCTAAGGAATACTCGGCGCTTGCGGCTCTTGTCCGTTGTTCCTCCAGCTCCTGGGTTATCTTTTCAATCCCATGGATTAGCTGCTTCAGTTGTGCCGCCTGTTCGCGGTAGAGTGCATTCAAGCCAGTGAGGTAGATGGACAGGTGGGAGACCGTATCTTCTAGGTCTTCTTCTTCTCGTCCAAGTCCCCTCATCCGGTCAATCCAAGTGCGTCCTCTTCCCTCAGCGGGTGGGAAAAATCCCATAGGAGTCCGCTGAAGGTGGCGCCTGTAGAGCACACGCAGCCGGCGCAGGGCTTTACGGGCGGCCTTTCGATAGGTGTCGGGGGAGCGGAAGCCAGCGGTGGAGATGAACCAAGGGTCCACATCAGGGTAGTGGGTGCTTCTCTCCACAAAAACCATCATGTCGCACCGAAGGGTGCCTCCGGTGATGTACTCACGGTAGGCATACTCCGGTGGTTCCATAATCCCAACGCGTTCCAGGCTGAGCAATAGTAACTTGGGAAGGCCGGGCTCTGCGTGGCAGATTCCGTTAACCCATCCATTGCCAGCCATCTGGAACAAGGCAAAGACCAGTGGTGAGTGTTTGTGCAGAAAATCTATAAATCGGGACAAGTTCCAGGGCCTGAAAAGGGGTCTCGCTCCTAGGGCCACGTCCTACGGCCAGCCTACGGCTCTGATACCACCTGAAGCGTCCCCCCCATCAGGGAAGACTTAAAAGTGTTACTTTATCAGCCCAGGAGGCTGATAACATTTTTATTACATCAGATCGTACATCACCGTACAACTCTTCGCGGTAATGGGCAGTGAAGCGCCACTATCGCGAGGATTACAACTAAAATCCATACTACTACACTAACTACGAAAAGAGGATCATCAGAGTCTTGCGCCATGCGGAGCTCCAACGGTGACCTCACCCACAGGCAAGACTGGGTGCAGGACGGAACCCTACTCGACGTCTTCGGGGATGTAGTCGGGATCTTCCACTGTAAAAGTAAGAATGGGGTGAGTACGAACGTACTCAGCAAGTCCAATCACACCCGCGGAGGGGGTTATAACAGAGTTAAATGCACGGGATATTCCAAGGGTAAGGTTATGGTTCATTTGAGGAAAAACTCGGTTTTGTGCGAAAGTTCGTTTAAAACATTTTCAAAACAAGTTTTCAAGTGTCAAGGAGTATGTGCTGTTGATCCACACAGGATCCAAGTTTTAAACCGCTACGGGACTCCCCGTCCGCCGTAGCTCACACGAGACAACTACCGGATACTTTCCAAACAACTCACACCAGCCCAACCGTTCCAGAGAGAAACACTAGTTATGTGACCACACCGTAACTTGCCCAATACCGTGGGCACGGCTATTCGAATAGATTTTAACTCTGCAGAGGTGTGCAACTTTACCCACAGGTGGGGTACCACAGCACGAACACCTTAGTGCCGGTGCAGATCCCATCAAAGCCCTTACCCACCTTAGCTAGAACTGGCTAGCCACCACGGGATCTATCAAGGGGTCATTCGACCTAACACCAAGGTTTAACCGGGGCATAAGTCACACAGAGCTTATCCCATCTCCTTGATCACCCGTTGCTCCCAGCTCTCCTGATGGCTATCAGACTAACTAGTAGGGTTAGGCCAAGCCGTTGCCCATACAACGGTCAAGTGGTTTGCACGACAGGAAGCTAGGTGAGACGACACATCAACTCGGTCCTTAGGGGTGACAAGATGGATATCTCCCTTCCACGCTCAACCACACAGGTACGAGCACTCCAACGGCAATTCACACAGAAATGCCATCCATCCCGTCTGACTCGTCTTTCAAAACTACATTTTATCCCTTCCCACACACACACACACTTTCTTTATAAAAATAGGTGGTCAAGGTATGGTTAACACAAACAAGGGTGGCTATCCTACCATGTTTCCAGCAAGCAAAACCATGCAATTTTATAAAACAGGCCACTGGGTTGTGTTTATAAAAACTAGGACAAAAATATGCATCAAAGGGCAGGATTGAACTTGCCATCGTCAAGTCCTTGCGAAAGGTCCTGATCGAAGCACTGTCCCTCGGGTTCGGGGTCGCAGAACTGGTCCTCGGTTGCTTGGTCGCAGTCGGGAACTTCTTCGTTCACTCCGTGTCCTACGACGCAAACAAACAGACATGCAATCAAACGAAAGAACCAAAAGCTTTTATCGTTGGGCTTGAATCGGAAATAATTTAGTTACGGAGTTAGGGGTAATATTTTTGGGTGGTTTCTTAATGGCAGGGCTAGAACTATACTAGAAAGGGCGTGGTAAAGTTTCGGGCCGATCGGGGATCGTTTCGCACATAAAATGACGAGGTAAAGAGGGGTTCAGGGGTTAAACAGGGGTCCAGGGGCTTGTTCGTAATTAACCGGAATGAGTAAGGGTCTATTTGCGAATCCTAGAAATACTTAAGGCACGCTAAAGGGTGTCGGTTTTGTTTAGGTTTATGTAATGGGGGTTTGGTTTGAAATAGCGGAAAGAATGAGGCTCATTTTGCAAAGGAAGTGAATAGGGGGGGGGGTATTTATGGGAAATAGAGACAGGGGGGGCTTTTGGGCAAAAAGCCCTTTCTTCTTCCTCTCCTCACGGGAAACAGGGGAGGGGCAGGGCGCCGGCGGCGGCGGCCAATACGGCCGGCCGGGGCCCAGAGGCGGCTCGGGGCAGGGGAATGAGGAGGAGGGGGGCACGGGGATCCCTTCCCCGGCCTCACCTTGGGCCGAGGCGGAGCGAGGGGGCCGGGCAACGGCGGGCAGCGGGCGGCGACCGAGCGGCGTGCGGCGGCGGCGCTGGGGCTAGGGAAGAGGGGCGGGCGGTGGCGGTGAAGGTCGTGGGGAAGAGGGGCGAGGCGGGGGCCTATTTATAGGCGGGGGAAGGCGGTGGAGAGGCCGGAGGTAGGTGGAGGCCGGCGAGCGGCACGGAGCGCCACTAATGGCGCTCGGCCGTAGGCTTTCGTCGCGACGCGGCGTGCGGCGAGGGTGCCGAGGTGCCGTACGCGGGACTGTGCCGGCACAGGAGCGAGGAAGCGACGGCGCGCGCGGCGGGGCGGGGCGTTGGCGGCGGGCGGCGCGGCGTGCCGTGCAGCCTCGGGGGCGAGTGCGCGACGGGCGGCGCGGCGGGCGGTGCGGTCACGCGATGCACGCGCTGGGCGCGCGTGCGGGCGCGGGCGGCCGGGCACAGGGCGACGGTGTGTGAGGGAGAGAGGGGGGGCGGCCGGTGCTCAGGAGCTGGGCGGCGCTCGGGAGCAGAGGGGGGAAGAAGAGAAGGGAGGAGAAGAGAGGGGGGAAAAGAGGAAAGGAAGAAAAGAAAGAGAGGAAAAAGGGAGAAAGAAAAGAAATAGGAGGGAGAGAGAAAAGAAGGAAAAGAGAAAGGGGAGAGAGAGTGTCAGCGCCGGTCGCGGCGGCGACCACGGCCGGTCGGCCACGCGCGGGGGAGCGCACTGCGCGACGAGGAAGGAATCGCGCCGGCGTTGATTGCGAAAAAAGCGGTCGCGCGTGTCGTCGGCTGCCGAGCGGTGCGAGATGGGACAGCGGTCAGGTCCGCTGTCGGTCCGGGTTAGGGTTAGAGTTTGACGACGAATGTCTTTTGAACGAAACACTCTAGCGCGTGATTTATTTGGGTGAATTTCTAGGGCGTCACAGAGAGGTGGAGGCGTCACGAAGTGGACAGGCGGTGTCGAGGTCGAAGGTGTCGACGTCGCAGCAGGGGACGTTCTTGGCGGCGACGCTTTCGGTCCATCCTGCCAGGCCGGTGTCGCAACAGGGGGCGTGCCCGGCATCGCTGCTTCCTCGCCCGGCATCTCCTCCTGTTCACCAGGTGCGTACCTGGTGGTGAACTCGACGGTGAAGGTGTCGTCGACGTTCTCGGCTGCCGTGCCATCTTCCTCGCCATGGGACCAGTCCCACCGCGCCTCCTCATCGAAGATCACATCCCTGGTGATGTGGACGCGACGCGTGACAGGATCATAGGCCCTATACGCCTTGGTTCCCCGCTCGTAGCCGACGAAGATCATCTTGCGCCCATGATCCTCCAGCTTCTTGAGGTGTGGTGTCGTGTTCCGCACATAGGCGATGCAGCCGAACGTCTTCAGGTGATGGACCGCCGGCTTCTTCCCGTACCAAGCTTCGAACGGCGTCATGCCCGTCACAGTCTTGGTCGGGCACCGGTTGAGGATGTAGAGCACGGTGTTCACCGCTTCACCCCAAAACCAGCCCGGCAACCCCTTTGCCTTGAGCATGCTCCGGGCCATCGCCACCACCGTGCCGTTTCGCCGCTCGATGACTCCATTTTGCTGTGGGCTGTAGGGGGCAGTGAGCTGTCGTCGCACCCCTTCAGCCGCACAGTACTCCGCGAACTCAACCGAGGTGAATTCGCCACCCCGATCAGTCTGGAGCACCCCCAGCTTCAGCCCAGACTCCGCCTCTGCACATTCCTGGAACGCCTTGATCGCCGCGGCTGCCTGATCCTTCGTCGACATCACCGATAGCCACATGAACCGGCTTATCGTCCACCAGCAGCAGGAAGAACCTGCCGTCACTCGGTGTTGCCGGCGAGATGGGCCCACATAGGTCGCCGTGCACGATCTCCAGTGTGCGCTCGGCCCGGTACCGCGCCACCTCCGGGAACGAGTTCCGCCGCTGCTTGCCGGCGAGACAAGCGTCGCACAGCTGGTCCACCTGCTCGATCGGTGGCAGGCCGCGCCCCATCTCCTCCCGCGCCAGCTTCCGTAGCGCGTTCATGTTGACGTGGCCCATCCGTGCGTGCCAGCGCCAAGCCTCCTCCTTGCCGCGGGCCGCGAGGCATACCGGCCGTGCAACGTCGAGGTCGAGCACGTACAGCCGGTCCGGCCTGCGTGGCACCCGCGCCAGTAGCCTCCGGCTCTGTTCGCGGATGCTCAGGACGCCGTCGTCGATGTTGATGTTGTACCCCGCCTCGTCCAGTTGCCTGATGCTGATGATGTTCGATGTGAGGCGGGGAATGTAGTAGATGCCGGCGAACGAGCGGTGCTCCCCGTTCTTGCAGTTGAACAGCACTGTCCCGCAGCCTTCGATGTTCACTACCGAGCCGTCTCCAAAGCTCACGGATCCGCGCACCACCGTGTCCAACTTCACGAACGCCATTCGAGCACCTGACATGTGATTCATCGCCCCGGTGTCGAGCACCCATGACATGGTGTCGCGGTTCTTCTCCTCCTCACTAAGGTGCACGAACACCTTGTGCTCGATGAGCCGCACCTGGGAACCGGATCCCGCGGCCAACCTCGCCGTCACCGCCCCGGATGACACAACCGCCGCCCGAAGTGGATCTGGGCGAGCTCCTCCTGGTGATGCCGATGTCGCAACCAGGAGAGTCACCGTGGTCGCCGCTTCGGGTTCCTCCTCGGGCCTCCCGTCCAAGGGTTCAGTCGGTGCCGATGTTGAGCCGCCGACCGCCGGCGACGACGGGGACGGGGCTGATGGCGCGGCCGCTGCCCGAAGTGGATCTGGGCGAGCTCCTCCTGGTGATGTCGATGTCGCAACCAGGGGAGTCGCCGCTTCGGGTTCATCCTCGGGCCTCCCGCCCAAGGCATTGGCCGGCGCCGGTGTTGAGCTGCCGTCCGCCGGCGGCGACGGAGACGGGGCTGCAGCAGAGAGGGGAAGAAATGGCATTGACCTTACCAGAAGCAACGAGGCCTCCTCCTCATCCTGGACGACGTGGGCCGCCTCCCTTTTGGGCTTTAGTGGACAATCCCGGGCCCAATGGCCGGTTTTGCCACACCGGCGACATTGATCCTTGCCCACCTTGCCCATAGAGTTGCCCGGTCCAGTAGACGAAGACGATCCGGAATCGCCGCCTCGGCCTCTTCCGCGTCCACACCTGCCTCCCTGGCGCGCAGAGCTCCCGCCTGCGCCTCCGCTGGAGTGGTTCTCGGCCTCCCGCTGCTTCCGACGCGCGTTCCACTTCTCCTCCGTGAGGTACAGCTTGCCGTCGTGGAGCAGCAAAGATGGCGGTCCCTCGAACGACTCCTCTACCGCCTTGAGTCGCCCGGTCAGGTCCGCCACGGAGAGCGTGGATGTGTCGAGGAGCGTGCGGATCGCGACCACGATCTGCTTGAACCGCGGCGGTACACTCCGCAGCATCTTCTCCACGATCTTGCTCTCCAACAACACCTCACCAAGAGTTGCGAGGGAAGCCTGCATGCTGGTCAGACGAAGCGCATAGTCCTCCACCGACTCGCCGTCCTTGAACGTGGCGAGCTCGAACTCACGCAGCAGTTGCTGCGCGGTGTTCTTCCTTACACGATCGTCGCCGACGCGCAACGTCTTGATGGTGTCCCATGCCTCCTTCGCCGCTTCGCCGTGTCCTTGCAGAGCGCGTCGAGCGCCTCGATGTCGTCGTCCGGATCAGCGTCGCCGACCTCGATCGCCCGCCAGAGGTGGCGTGCCCTGAGCTTCACCTTTATCAGCAGCGCCCAGTCGGTGTAGTTCGTCTTGGTGAGGATAGGGTAGCTAGTCCCGCCGCGCACCTCTCGAACGAACCGCTGGATCACGACATCACCGCCCTTGGCTCCGCTCGCTCCAGGACTCTCGAACTTTCCGGTCTTCTTCTCGCCTCTTTTCGGCGACGACGGCGGAGTGCCCGTCATCGCCCACTCGATCGCGCGTTGACGATTCCAATGACGAAACCTCGCCGCGATCGATCCCCAGCCCGCAACCGTCTCTGATGCCACTTGACAAAGATCGCCAGAGAGACGTCGTTGCCTGCGGCGCCGGCGAGCTCAAGAACGCACACAACTCAAGCGAACTAGAACGATGAACACGGTCTTGTTTGTGCCGCAAATCTTAGCAGCTTTTTCTCCTCTGATCATTGCTTATATATAAAAGGAAACATAACAACCAGCTGGAGTCCATGACCCCGACATGCACGCCACACTCTTCATCGACGAGTGCCATCCCAAACGCCTGGAACGTGGCGCACGACGCGCTCCTTCGCGAACTCAGCGCGAGTCAGAGCTCTACAATCTACATGGCCTAACAACCAGCATGTGCTGCTAACTAACTAACAGAATGACCTGTGCACAAGCCATGTGCTGCTAACTGACAGAATGTCCTGTGCACAAGAATTATTCAACAGGCAGGGCCCCCATCTCCCTCTCCCTTTCCCCTTTGCTCGTCCGTCCTTCCATTTCTTCACGTCGCTTGTTTCCGGTGGCGCAATCGACGCACGTCCGCAGCCGCGAAGCGGAGCTCCGGCGAGCTCCGCGCCGCCAACGCCTGCTCCACCTCAAGCTGCAAGGTCCCCCGTCACCACGCGCGCCTCGCGCGCTCACGCCGGCCTCCCTGCTCGCTCTGACGAGGCCCTGCCTGCCGTGGTTGCCAGGGCCGAGAGGGAGGAGCAGCTCGCCAAGGCCCGCGCGGACCTGCTCCCCAAGGAGGAGGAGCTCGCCAGGACCCGCGCCCATCTGCTGGAGACGCGGGAGCAGCTCACCGGGGCCCGCGCGAGGCCGCCTGGGGCAGCGGCGCCCGGAGCAGGAGGCGGCGGCGGCGGGTGCTAGGCTGCGCCGAGGGCAGGCTGTCGCCGTTGAGGTCTGACGGCGCGGCTACAGTCGCCCAGATAGCGCATGCCCTGGTGCTCCTGATCTTCGTCTTCGTCTTACCGTGTTTTTTCTTTTTATCTTTTGATTTTCCGGGCTCCCTTTCAATCGATCTATGCTCTTGCTGCAGCCGGCATCGGGAGGCGACGCGGCGGTGGCGGCGAAGCGAAAGAGAGACGACGACGCTGAAGCTGCAGCCCGAGCTGAATATGAAGCGAGGCTTAGAGCGACCTTACGCGAAGCTACCAATATGGTGAGGATGGCCAGGCAGGCCGCGGAGGAAGAGCGGCTGCGGCGGGAGCAAGGCACGAGTTGAGCACCTCCATCTCCATGGACGACGACGGGGCGCGTGCCGCCGGTGGCCGGGAGGGGAAACGACCGAGTTCAGGGGGCCTTTTGCAAATACTGAATTAGAAAGGGAAAGTCAAGTTCTGTCCCTGATGGCGCGATTCATGCCGCCGCCGCCGCGAAGCGGAGCGCCGGCGACCTCCGCGCCGCCGGCGACCGGCTCCACCGCGATCTGTACGGCCCCCATCGCCATTTCGTGCTTCCGTTGGTCTGGGTTCCACACCTCGCTCGCCACGCTGACAATGGCCTCTGGGCCTCTGCTCGTCAGGACACAAGGACACAGGAGCGGCTCGCCAGGGACCGTACGGATCTCCTTCAATTCTCAAGTTCCATCACGCGGCGTCGAAGATTAAATAAGGGTGCGTTCGTTTTGCAGGACCTAAAGATAATTTTATTATTTAGAAGTATTAAATAAAATCTAATTACAAAACTAATTGCAGAACTCAGGGCTAATTCGCGAGATGAATCTAATTAGATATATTAGTCCATGATTAGTGGATAATTACTGTAGTATCACTGTAGCAAATTATGAATTAATTAGGCTCATTAAATTTGTCTCGCGCATTAGCACCTATCTGTGCAAAAAGTTTTACAAACAGATTTTATTTAATACTTTTAAATAGCAAGATTCTTTTTGATGTGACGGCGCTAAATTTTAGAGGGGAGGAAACGAACACACCCTAAGTTGCCATCACGACACTAATTATGACTATTAAATATATTAAATATAAATTAATGCATAAATGGATGCTAATTCGTGAGACGAATCTATTAGGGCTAATTAGTCCATGATTTGATAATATTATGCTACATAAAATATGCGCTAATGATGGATTAATTAGACTTAATAGATTTATCTCGTGAATTAGTCTCCATTTATACAATTAGTTTTATACTTAGGTCATATTTAGTCTCTCTAATTAGCATCCAAACATCCGTTGTGATACAGATTAAAAATAAGTCACCGGATCCGAACATCCGTGGATGGAGTGCGTCGTCGGCCCACCAAGCGTTAGAGGGGCCCATGATTTAGAAGGAGCCCATCGCGAACCGCCGGTTGCCACGCCAGATCCATGGCATGTCGCCCTCTTGTAATCAAATCGATCGCGGCTCATCTAGGGCATGTGCTGTATAAAGCGGCAGCACCGCCGATCCCCCCACCGCCACGCAGAAACCCTAGAGAGACCGCTCGAGCCCTCCGCCGCTCGTCTCCTCCTCGAGCTCTCTCCCTCCCAGATCCGGGTACTCTTGCTAGATCTCTTCGAGTGCGTTTGGCAACTAAATAGGAAGAGGCTTGAAAATTAACGGCGGGAGTTGATGGAGGGAATTCACTTGGGAGTTTATTTTTAGTCCCAATCCCTTGCTTGATTCGTGGAGGGAATTAGAGGAGGAAGTTGGAGAGGAAATTCGTATCCTCTGTTTGGAATGTGGGTTTTGACGTGGAAAATTATATCATAAGTCATGACGAACGGTTAAGATAATTTATTTTCATCTTAAAGCAGAATTCCCTTCCAATTTCCACCCCTCCCCGTAGGAAGAGATTGGTAAGAGTTGAGTCTCTAAACTCCATTTCCCAATCCCAGTGAACTTTTCCTCCCACGAAACAAACAAGAGAATTAGTCTCCTACCTTTGAACTCCTATTCCCTTCACCAATAACCCCAAACCAAACTAGCCGTTCCTGCCTCATTCCTTCTGAACGGTAGAACGGTCTCGTTGCTACTTCTTGGCTCGTAGTTGTCGTTGCTCCCTTGCTGGGCAAGGTGCATAGTGCGTATCTTTCCTGATGCCGCTACGCCGTATATTAATTAGATGTTGTTCGGTGAAAATCACTAGTCATGCTATTTCTTTGCGCTGTGGTCAGATGTTGTGGGTTGATGAAATCGCTTGGACCATTCTAAACATGTTCTTACTCACTTAGGTCTCTAGTTGAGGAAATCTTGGTTGATATTTGCTCCACATCTTCAGCGTAAGGGGACGCTGACTGGTGTCTTGCAGCAGGCATACTAGTTTTTGTATCAAGGACTGACCTTAGTCTTTCGTTTTGTGTTAATCTGATTCTGCTTCTGTTATCGCTTCACTACACTTGGTCAAACTAAATGACTAAAAATTGGGACCTAACTGTCAGGATTGTTTATGGTTTGAGCAGGATGAAGTTTGTTGCTGCGTATCTGCTTGCTGTCCTCGCTGGCAACCCCAGTCCCTCCACGGAGGATTTGTCGGCCATTTTGGAGTCAGGTAATCTGACTTAACTGACTGCCATTTCAAGGGGTGAAACTGCATTTCAAGGGGTGAAACTGATCCAGTAGGTCTTTTTGCTAGTTATGCTTGATTTATGGAAAAAAATGCCTCCTTGAATTTATAAAAAGTTCTGACCAATGTGTTCGTAAAAAAAAATCTGCTTGGCTTTATAACAAAGTTGTCCGTTTTGCCAATACTGTATCCTTGCCTACTCCAATGTAGGAATTGTGTCCAGTGGATTTTTAATATCTTCCAGCTAACAATTCTAAGCACAGTGTATGATTTTGAATTGGTTGTGATCATAGTTATAAGGACCGGACCGAAGATCGAACCGGCAAGGCTGTCGGTTCAGTGGTTCATTGGTCCAACCGTTTAAAACCGGTTGAGCCGTTGGTTCGATTGTTTTGGACAGGTTAAATCGAACCGGCCACAAATACTTTGAACCGGATAACTTTAATAATTGACAGATGGAACAACATAATTTAATTGTACAACCATAAGGTTCATACGCCATGTAAATATAGAATGACACCGTCTTAAATTCAAAATACAAAGTGCGTGATACATAAGGTTCATCTTCACACAATATTCATACATCAGTACATCACACATCACAGAATGACAGAAATATAGATCACAGCTACATAGCACTAATCAATTCCTAATATACTCTAGTACTAAACAACAGGGGATCTGGACATTCTAATATACTCTACTACTCTAGCAGTAAACAGCAGATCAGCAAATCAGTAGCTCAAGCTCAATAGGCTAATATACAAAAACTTAGTATAACAGCAGGCTAATCTGAACATTCCCAATGAGGCAATGATCAATCATCATATAACAGCAGGCTAATATACAAAAACTCAGTAGCTCAAGCTCAAGCTCAGTAAGTCAGTAGCTCACCAGTAGCCATGTTCTCGGCTTCTCGCTTCTCGCCTTCTCGTGGAGCAGAGCAACTCAGCAAATCAGTAGCTCACCAGTAGCCGTCGCGGCGTCGTAGCACGGCAGCAGCCGCCGTCCTCCCGGTTCTCAGTCCCAGCTCCCGGCCTCCCGCCCGTAGCAGCCGCTCGGCCGCACCCCGCAGTAGGACAGCAGCCGCTCTCCCGAGCCGGGCCGCGCGCAGCAGCCGCCGCGGCTCGATGCGCCGCCGGCCTGCGCGCTCGATGCCCCGATGCGCCATGCTGCCGCCATCCCGGCTCCCGCAGGCCGCAACAGCAGCTGCCCGCCCCGGCCCCGCAGATGGATGCGCCGCCGGCCGCCGCGCCCAGCTCGATGCGCCGCCAGAAGCGGGAAGCCCCATCCGCCCGTCGCCGGGGCAAAATTCCCACCCTCAACATTGAGACACTTTTCCAATAATACCCCTCAACAGATGAGCTTCTCCTGAGCACACAGAGGGTATTTTTGGATATGCTAAAATACCATTCCGGTGCGTATGGAACCGGCCGGTTTACCGGCTCCGTAAAAAACCGGCCGGTTCAACCTCTTTTTAGCGGTTCAATCGCATGGGTGGTCTTTTAAGCAAACCGGACCGGTAGCGCTGTGGTTCGGTATTTTAACGGTCCGATCGTCGGTCCGGTCCGGTCCTAATAACTAGCGTTGTGATCCTGTACTACCTGGTTTAGTGTTTTAGACGTGCTTGTTGCATATAATTCATATGTAGCGGAAGCATCTAACCCTAACATTTCTACTTCAGTTGGCTGTGAAGTTGACAATGAAAAGATGGAGCTCTTGTTGTCCCAGCTGAGTGGCAAGGACATTACTGAGCTCATTGCTGCAGGCAGGGAGAAGTTTACTTCCGTCCCATGCGGCGGCGGTGGTGCCACTGTTGCGGCAGCTGCCCCAGCTGCTGGTGGCACTGCTCCTGCAGCTGAGGCGAAGAAGGAAGAGAAGGTGGAGGAGAAGGAAGAAAGCGATGATGTAAGATCACTGTCCTTGCCTTGTCCCAGATTCCCATTTATTTCGCAGCATTTTCTATTCCCTGTTGCAATGAAGATCCAGTGCTACTCTGATTTTGAATTATATTAATGTGCTACATACTTCTTTCAATTCTCTTATGCCACCTTCGGTTTTCTCATGTTGTACTAAATCCATAGGCTCAACTATTTTGAATGTTGTATTTGCAGGACATGGGCTTCAGCCTCTTCGACTAGGATCAGAGTTGTGTCTTTTGGGCTGGAAAACCAGTAGTCATGATGTTTGGATTTCAAACCTTGTTTTATTTTGCAAATCACTGGAAAGACTGTTGCTGTCTTGATATGTAGTAATTCAGCTGTAGGTCGCTATGTTGGTTGGGGTTTACTGGTGAACCAGAGTTTTCCCTATCATATATATATCCGATGAATTGGTTGCCCCCGAAAAAAGTTTCTTTGCTCTCTATTTTTTTTTTTGGTCCTCTATGTGTTACGATAATGATCCTTACTACTGTGAATTGTAGGCTGCCTGAAGGACCAACTTGTTCTTTTGCTATGATTTGTGATACATATGTTTGACAATCTGTGATGATTGTCGCCTCCAGGTTGCGTGCTCGCAGCGCATCTCTCTTCGGTCTTCGGTTGTATTAGATGCATCACAGGTTGCGATGCGGGTTAAGGCCCGGTTAGGCTGACACTGCACGGTGCTAAAGGTTAAGCTCAAGGGCTCAACCTTATTTAACCTGAACTGCTTCTGCGGATTGCCCAGCTACGAAATTTGCCATGGCACACAACCTTATTTAAAGCGGCCGGCGGCCAGCGGACGCTTGACGCTCACCACCGCCCTGCTCCACTCCCCGCAAGACAGCAGCTAGCGCAGGCGGCGGCGCGCAGGCCTGCGCACGCAGGTGGCGGGCTGGCGGCTGCGGAGCGCCGGTCCTCGCGCACAGGCAACAATGATGGCGGCACCGCGCAGCACCCTGTGGCAGGCAGCCGAACTCCGGCGACGGCGCGGGGCGGGGCGGCTGAGCGGGCAGCACAGGCGTCCAGCACTCCAGCTACCTGCACGGTGGCCTGCAGGCTGTAGGTCGGAAGGAGGCGCCCGACTTCTTTTTAACATTGTAGTCGGAAATAGGCTTCTTTTTCTCTACGCATATATTGTAGGATTCTTTGCAGAATTAGCTCACACTATAAACATTTCATCACGCCCCATAGATATACTGTAGCTCTGTAGGTGTAAATATATGTTCGTTGGTTCAGTTTGATTTTTTTTAACCAAGTTTAGAGATTGCCATGCACTACAATTACAAGAAAAGCACATGAAAACTTTAGAACAGCATAAGCTGGGAAAAAATATCGTGGACTTCTGCTGCAGGAATATAAAAAGAAATGATAGCTCACTAATATGTATTTTATAGGACAAGAGTTCCTTTCCATTTTCCAAATTACCGACTAAGACATACAAACACACCAAGTATGCTTAGAAATCAAAACTATGCTACTGATTTTGCATTTTTTTTACTCCTAAAGGTCAGGTGCAAATAAAGGTAATCAGAAGCAAATGGAACCGGAGAAGTAGCTGTTGGACAGTTATGGTGGTAAAATTCAAGTTCCTGCTATTGAAGTAGCAGCCCGTTTATTTGGTTCCTCACTTAGCCTTAATATAATTGCAGTGCCAATGTAAGAACTTTTCACAACAAAACCACTGCAGTTTATCATCCTCACTCTTTGTGCCACACTAGCTAGCTGCCGTTATTTGGAAAAGGCTTTTCTATTTTAGTCATTCGCCAATACCACAACAGACCTAGTAGGGACCTCCCTAAGTGTGTAGCGGTTCTTTCTACCTTTAGTGACCAGCATTTACCACGCTAATTACTAAAGCTAAAATGGATTATTCAGCTCATCCAAAAAAGCATCTGCACACCAATTACCTCACTTTCTTCTTCGTTTAACAATCATGCCTTTCCTATATAGGTATGCCCTAATGAATTCCTATGCTGCTAAACGTGACGAACCACAACCATGCGGATGAAACATGAACGCGCGCACCATTCACTGGTACCCAAGAGATGAGGCATCCTCGGCACAAAAGTGAGCGGGTCAAGCGGATGCCTGCACTAGATCTAGATCTACAGTGCTTTTTATGCCTGGTGGATGTGTGGCAGGCAAATGCTGCTACTGACGCTGCACGGGGCTGGGCATTTTAAATCCGTGATGCATCAAGCTAGGCAGATTATCTATGCATCGCGCTTATATATGCTGTGGATCGGACTTCGATCGTCGTTCTCTCACTTCCACGCTATTGTCTTCCACACTATGGGCGCGTTTAGGAGGGCTCCGGCTCCGGCTCCGGCTCCGCACGTCGCCACCGCAGCTGCTTCTGAGCATCTGTAGGAGGAGTCGGAGCCGTTTTTAGGCTGCACTGGTGAAGCCACAGATAGTAGCTCCGCGGCTCCAGCTCCGGCTCCACACGCGGAGCCCCCGGCGAGGAGCCCTTCCAAACGCGCCCTATATATATTCCACACACTATTTAATTTCGTGTCGAAGGGTCTGCAAATTAAAGAAACTGAAATGAAAAGTTTAACTATTGTCTTCCACACTTGCTTTGTTATTCAAATGATATTATTATATAGGGAAAAGTCCATTTTAAAATCTCGAACTATCATAAAAATTCAACTTTCAACCTTCAACTACAAAACTGGACAACATGGACCATCCAACTGTCGAGACCGCACAAGTTTTATCCTTTGGGTGGTTTCAAAGATGATCTTGTATTTCTTTTAAAAAATTAAAAAATTCTAGTTGGATTAAAGAAAATCAAAACTAAATCATTTTAATTCATAAAAATATTAAACAAGTACAAAAACTTTTCTAAAAATGTAACATATCTATTGTTGCTCTATTTGAATCTTATTTACTTAAAAATAATAGGTATAAATATAAGTAAACAAATACTAGGAATATGAAATATTTGGGTCTGAATAATTGACAAGTAGTGCGGCAATAGATAGGTTACATTTTTAGAAAAATATTGTCACCCATTTCGTATTTTTTTTATTTAAAATAAATTACTTATGAATTTTTTAATCTAAACTTGATTTTTTTTAAAAAATCACAAAATGAAAAAAATACCTTTGAAACTATCTAAAGGACCAATTTTATCAGGTTTTCGCAGTTGGATGGTTTTTGTTATCTGATTTTATAGTTGAAGGTCAAAAATCGACGGTTTTGATAGTTAGGTGGCTTCCGTTATCTGATTTTGTAGTTGAAGGTTAAAAATCGGACTTCTGTGATAGTATGAGGGTGTAAACTGAACTTATCCCTATTATATATGTTATTTTTTAACCAATCCAGACATCATATGCGTAAAACTATTCAAACGGCCATTCAGTCTGGTTTCAGGCAGTCTTAGTGTGTTCGTTTCCTAGGGTCTAAAGTTTAGAGGTGTCACATCAAAGAGAATCTTATCATTTATAAGTATTAAATAAAGTCTAATTACAAAACTAATTGCAGAACCCCAGGGCTAATTCGCGAGACGAATCTAATGAGGTATATTAGTCCATGATTAGCGGATGATTACTGTAGCATCACTGTAGCAAATTATGGATTAATTAGGCTCATTAAATTTGTCTCACGAATTAGCACCTATCTGTGCAAAAAGTTTTATAAACAGATTGTATTTAATACTTCTAAATAGCAAGATTCTCTTTGATGTGACGGGTCTAAACTTTAGAGGGGAAGAAACGAACGCACCCTTACACTTATTATGCCTTGAAGAGGACTCGAACCTCCACGCTCTTTAGCACGAGATTTTGAGTCTCGCGTGTCTACCATTTCACCATCAAGGCATCTTGAAAGTGAATCGTATTCCATGAATATGATATCTATCGAATGTGGCATCTTGAAAGTGAATCGTATTCCATGAATATGATATCTATCGAATGTGGCATCTTGAAAGTGAATCGTATTCCATGAATATGATATCTATCGAATGTGATATATGGAATATATGACAAAGGTGGAGTCTTGGAGTATTTCGAGCAGCCGCTCGTAGACCGCCTGAAAAAGAATATTTATTATTTGAACTATATCCCGCCATGAGAAGACCAATAGGAGTACTTGAAATGGCAATCCATAAAAAAAACACCAATACTAAGATCCGCTAAAACAAAACGATATCCCAAAGGGATAACTAAAAAACTTAATAAAATGGATAACGGCCATCGGATTGCATTTTTACCCAATTTGGGAAGCTGCATCTGTTGATGAATGGTTAGCTTTTTTTCTTCTCGAATACGCCAGACTTGCTGGGCGCATTGATGGATCAGGTTTGGGTTGATGTGCCTGCACCGCATGCACGCGATGCCACCAGCACACGAGATACGACCTCGTGCTCTGCGTGTGCCTTGATGCCGTCAGTCCACACTTGTTTTGAATAAGAATCTTAATTTACGTGAATCAAAGCCCCATCATGCAGTTCACACCTACCTTGCTTTATACTAGCACTTGCTTGAGCTCTGGTCTGGCACCGACCGCCAATAAATATACTTGCGCGCGCTCCTCCGGCGAGCGACCAGCGGAGGGAGATCATGGAGGGAGCGGCCCAGACCATCTTCAGCAATGTTGGGCAGCTGTTGGCGGAGGAGTACCGGCAGCTCAGCGGCGTCGGCGGCGAGGTCCTTGAGCTGCGGGACGATTTGGCCACCATGAACGCCCTCATCCGCATGCAGTCCGAGGCCGAGGACGGCGCCGTCGACCACTTCGTCCGGGAGTGGATGAAGCAGTTGCGGGAGCTCGCCTACGACGCGGAGGACTGCATCGACCACTACAAGCTCCGCATCAGGGCCAGGCCGGGCGACGGCGTGCGCGCCAGGCTGGAACGCCTGCTCGGGACGCTCTTGCCGCGCCGTCGCCTCGCCCGTGAAATCGGCGCCCTCCGCGCCCGCGCCGTCGCCATCAGCGAGCGCCACGCGCGGTATGGCGTCAGCCGCGACGCGTTGCGCCGCTCCCCCACCCTGCTACCAGCTGCCCCCGTGGCGGCGCCGGCGTCCGCACCGGCGCCAGCCAACGACGCTGACCGCCACCTGTTCGTCGGCTTCGGCTTCGCGTACCAGGCTGCCACCCTGGCCGCGCGGGTGATGAAGGCCCGGGCTGGCGAGAAGGGCGACCTCAAAGCCGTGTTCTCCGTCGTGGGGTTTGGGGGTCTCGGCAAGACTACGCTGGCCATGGAGGTGTGCCGGCAGCTGAAGGCGGAGTTCCAGCGCCAGGCGATGGTGTCGGTGTCCCAGGCGTTCGAGCCCATCAGGGACCTCAAGCCGCTGCTCAAGCGCATACTTCAGCAGGTGGCCAAGACCAGAAATGACGATGAGGGGGCCCTTGATGACATCGATCGCCTGGATGACAATGAGCTCGCCGCAAAACTCGAGGAGAGTCTCAAGGAAAGCAGGTACGCACAACTGCCAAGTTTCAATTGTCCAAAGTATATGATTTTTTTTTCAGTAGATAGGAGCAGGAACAAAAATTTGTTCGTACATCAGTTAGTTACTGAAGGCGTTTTTGGAGAAAAATACTCCTAGATCTTTAAAATTCTTACGAGCAATCAGGAACATATTCGTTCGGCTGTCCATTCACTATACTCTAATTACCATTTATAAAAAATTACCCACCTCTGTAATTTTAAACGTGGTCTTAAATCTATATCTGAATTATCCAAACTGTCAATTCATGCACTCTAATCATCATTGAAATAATAGCCATTCAACACTAAACAGACCATTATATGTATCGACAAAGGGTTCGGGATAGGTTACGAATGACTCGTCAAAAGTTATGCGTCTTACATCTGCTACATATAACAGGCTACATGTAAGGGCAACAATGAAACTCGTTACTGAAGATGCACCACCCGTGACTAGTGGGTGCTTTGGGATGGTAGGGAATCCCATAAAAGTATATGTATATATCATGAAGAAAAACGTTCACAAATCTTTAAATAAAGGATTCAACAAATCTAGAAATAAAATGAAAAAAGAATCCTGGCACATGCACACCTTAGCTACATCACAAATATCTGGATGTGGGTGAAGAAATTTATTATCATTGATGATAGAATCTATATGGATTTATTTGAAATCTTATAAAACCTTTTGGTTGAAACTTGTATTGTTATTGTATTGTTATTTTTTAGAGAAAATTCCATATTTGACACCACTAAAATGAATGTTTTCTTCTTTGACCCTCTTTTTTTTTCTCCAAAGTTTCATATTTAGAGCATCTCCAAGAGCTTTTTTAAAATTTACTCTCTAAATCATTATTTAGAAAGTTATTTGAGTAAAAATCGTTTTCTATATCTTTGTACTCTTCAACAACTTTTCTCTATCTTATGCGTAGTTTAGAGAGTAATTCTCGTTCTCCATCTTTAGCTAGCGAGAAATTTAGAATAGAGAAGGTCTATATTTATGTATTTAAAAAAACTGTTGGAGGGTAATTTTTTACCAAAATCTAGTCTTTTGGAGATTTAATAAGACTGTTGGCGTGTATGCCGGATGGAGCTGCAGATGCGGGGGAGGGAGGGCCTCCCCCCGTCCATGCTCCTGAGGCCGGGGGCGCGGAGCCGACCATGCTCCTGAGCGCCGGAGGCGCGGCGCCAGCCCGCCGTGCTGCTGCGGGCCGCGGGAGGACCTCGGCTGGCCATGCGGATGTAGTAGCGCCCTCAATTGTTCAGCCCTGCTTCTTCATGTAGTAGCGCGCGGAGGGAAGGGCTCGAGATCTCGCAGCCGGCGCTCGACCGCCGCTCGCAGATCCACCACCGGCTCACGGCCCGTGCGCGCATCGTCGACGTCAACCGGTGGTTCTACAAGACGAGCGGGCATGGCCGGTGCTACGGCAACAGCACGGGGCCGCCGTGCACGGGGTGGGTGGAGATGATGGTGCCGGTGTTCTCGCGCGCGGCGTGGCGGTGCGCGTGGCACATGATCCAGAACGACCTCATCTACGCGCGGGGGATGGACTACAAGCTCGGTCTTCAGCAATGAGATGATTCAGAACCTAGAAAGCTACCTTTACGAAATGCCAAAACAGCTCTAGTTCAATTGACGTGTCAATATAGCTGTGTTTTCCCTTAAAACGCTAGTGATGTTGCAGTCAGATCAAACTCGTTGCTGAAGTAGATTTTGTGGTAGAACCACACTGACCCTGCTGAAGTTGCTGGATTCAGTCGAAATGCATGCATCATCTCATCCTAAGATCGCATTATGGAACTTGACCTTTACATGGCTAGTAATTAGTAGTCCACGGCAACATGGACAGATACTTTTCTTTTTTAAAATATTCAGTAACGTGTACCAATAACAATTTGGTTAGATTAATACAGGAGGGGTAAAATGGTCTTTTCAGATGGCTTAACACTGTTACTGCCTAACTGACGGAAGTGCCATTTTAGAGATGAAAGTAAGTTTTGGTGTCAAATAGGGAACTTTGGAAAAAAGAGGACCAAGCAAGGAAGCGTTCATTTTAGGGTGTCAAATAGAGAATTTTCTCTTATTTTTATATGTATATGGGATCCCTTATATCCCAGATACCTACAGGATTTTTTTTCTAAATTTTTTTAGAGTGTTTGAGTATCTTCCCCTCCTCGTTTAGATTAAAAATCAGCTGCCACATCAGCCCTGAACCACTTTGATATTTCTGAGGGGCCAAAACGAAAACGAAATTGAAAGCTGGTGTAACCAAATCGAACGATGTTTGTGTGTGTGTGTGTGCGTGTGTTGGGGGGGGGGGGGGGGTGTTTGTTTCAAATTGGACAATTTTAAGAGCTGAGGGGTCAAGTATGAATTCATTCCTAGTTTCTAGGTGCGCTTGATGGGGCCGCGCACCGAATATTTCTCTTATGCATGCATAGCTGAACGAACTTTTCTATGCATTTTATTCAAACACATGCAGGTATCTCATCGTCATCGATGATGTATGGAACGTAAGAGCATGGTATGCAATCGAATCCATCCTGCCAGAGAATAAATGTGGCAGCAGAGTTATCGTTACCACTCGGTCTGAGACTATTGCGAAAGTTTGCAGTGCTGCTAGTGTTGGTGAAGACGACATCTATCATATGAAACCCCTGAATTTGGAAGATTCCGAGAAGCTGTTCCTCAGCAGAGCATTTGGCTCCATTGATGCCACTTGTCCCAATGAACTGAAAGAAGTAATGGACAATATTCTGAAGAAATGCGGCGGGCTTCCATTGGCCATCATTAGCATTGCTAGCGTTCTAGCGCGCTACACCTCGTCGGAGAGCATAGTGAAGTGGGAAACAATATGCAGATCAATTGGTTCGCAGATGGAGAGCAACCCTACCCTTGAGGGGATGAGGCAGATTGTCACACTCAGTTACAACAACCTGCCTCATGAGCTCAAGCTTTGCATGCTGTACCTTAGCATCTTCCCAGAGGATTACGCAATTGGTAAAGAGCGGCTCCTGCGCAGATGGATTGCTGAAGGACTGGTTCAGGAGCAGCGTGGGCTGACTACGCTGGAGGTTGCAGAATCGTACTTGGAAGAGCTGCTGAGCAGGAACATGGTTGAAGCAAGCCATTTCAACTACAACAAGATGGAGCACTCGTACAAGGTACACGACATACTTCTGGAGGTTATGGTATCCAAGTCACTGGAGTCTAACTTTGTTAGCCTGCTTGGAGGGCAATATGAAGAGATGTCGTACAGCATAATTCGTCATCTCTCAATTCATGGCACTGGCCAAGGACGTGACTCGAGGCATGGCGTCGAGAAGGTGAACCCGCGGCATGTTCGATCTCTCACCTTGTTCAAATGCAAGTTGGAAGGGCGCATGCTCCTCAACCATCTGGGCAAGTTCACCCTGCTGAGAGTGCTTGACCTGGAAGATTGCGAGGGTGTGACAAACAAGCATGTGCGCTACGCCTGCCAGTTGCGCCTACTCAAGTTCCTAAGCTTAAGGGGTACAAATGTCAGCAAGGTGCCTCCTCAGATTGGAAAGCTAGAGCATCTTCAGACTTTTGATGCACGTGAGACATGCCTTGATGGGCTACCAGAAACTATCACATCGCTGAGCAGACTTGAGCGCCTGCAGTTCTCCAACAGGACAATGTGGAGCGGGAGTAGTGGTATCATGTGGAGCCTGCCCAGGGGGCTCAGCAAGATGAAGGCACTACAGGAGGTGGGTGTAGCACGGCTTGGAAACAACGCCAAAGTTGCCCAAGAGATGGGTGAACTAGAGCGACTGCAGCTGTTGTCTTTGTACGTCGGCCCTGACTCGGGGGGTCCCGACGGGGAGGTTCTCCAGCAGCTTGCACTGTCACTGAGCAAGAAGAGTTGCTCCCTCCGGTGGCTTATCATAGGGGACACAAGTGACGGCAAGGCACTCAACTTTCTGCATCGCATCCCATCACCGCCACGACTACTCGAATTCCTTAAGATCGACGGTGCTATCGATGGGTTGCCCAGCTGGGTCGGGTCACTTTCATACCTTAACTGTATTAACGTGTCTTTTACAGCCCTCGTTGATGACCAGCTGTTTGGTGTCCTGTGTAACTTGTCCAACCTCAAGATTATCTGGGTGGAGCGGAAGAGCTACAATGGCCATGCACTGGTTGCACGCACCAGACACAACTTTCCCGCGCTTAGAGACCTAGAAGTGACCGCCGATGATGAACTGCCCAAAGTTTTCAGGTTCGAGCAAGGATCCATGGTAAAGCTCGAGAAACTAAACGTGAATTTCGCCGACAAGGAGAAGAGCATCCATGGCATTGAGCACTTGACCAACCTAAAAGTGGTTCATCTCATGGGTAAGAAGGACAACCCTGCACTGAAATGTGCACTGGACCAGCTGAAGGCTGACAGTAAGAGGCGCCCAGAGTCCAATCAGTTCCAAGTTGTGGCGACGTACTACTAATAGTTGATGATTTGCCGCTTTCTTCTGGACATCAGATCTTTCCATGCTTTCTTCTGGTGGAGCTGCTCCTGCAGCTGAGGCGAAGAAGGAAGAAACCGATGATGCAAGTTCCCTGTCCTTGCCCTTGATTCCCAGTTGTTCTTTAGCATTTTCTACTTAGATCCTGTGGTACTCTGTTTTGCAATTATATTAAATAGGCTAGATACCATTTTCAGTGATCATATGCCATGTCACTTGAATGTCATGTCGCTATGCCATTCATTTTTATCCTTTCATTTTTTTATATAAATCTAAAATCCAAAGGCTTAACTATTTTAACTGTCTAAGATTAATAAAGCTTCCCTTATCGAAAACAATTTTTGCAGGACATGGGCTTCAGACTCTTCGCTAGGCTTGTGCAGTCATCAGAGTTGTGTCTTTTGGGCAGGAAAACCAAGAGTCATGATGTTTGGATTTCAACCTTGTTTTATTTTGCAAATCACCGGTGACCGACCTGGCATGGCAACCCATCAATCTTCCACCAGTCTTTTTTGACTGCCCTGGCCGTCACTCTCCTGCTCTCCCTTGTTGCTTATTGTAGGTGACAGTGTTAGTTGTCCACTCCAGTCGACGCACGCAGCTGGCTGACTTTTTGGTGACACGAGTCGATTGGTGGTGACCGTGCTGATGATTCGTGGAGCGTCAGGACAGCTTAGCCAGCTAACCCTTCACTTCCGTCGTCTGCGCCGGCTGCTGCTGCTCCGCTTCCCGGACGAGGAAATAGGCCGGCCGTGAACATGCCGGTGAAGAACACCATGAGCTGCAGACACGCCCCGGACCATCAGCTTGTACGCGACCCGCACAGTTTCAGGCATTCAGACTAAAGTTCCATGATGTGGAGCCCCATAGAATGATCACTTGACTTGCAAACAGTTCATTATCATAAATTTTCCAACGCGATCTACAACCAGCAACTAACCCATCGAATGTGGCAGTGGCGTGTCGCCACATTCGAAGTTACTTGCTCCCTGCAGATTACCTCGAAGCTCTTCAGTTGAGACACTAAATTCATGCGGATCAACAAGGTCACAAGGAGAAAAATATCTTGTCAATTTTTGCCCCCGAAATACACACCTGAACGATCTACAGCTGCATGGTTAACAAGCAGTAAACCATGGCTTTTCTGTAACTCAGCAATTTATAACGACGGTGCATATCCTTGTAGCTTCCGCCAAGTAACAAAAAATTGAAATGCTGCTCTCCTGCAACCTGCACGACGAAATCGGAATACAACAACTGACGCACAATTCCCTTTCTGCAGTGCTGATCCCTTTCAGTTTTCAGAAATCAGAATTATTAGCAAATCCCAGATGCAGAACGAACCAAGCTAGCTTCTACCACTAGCAGCACGCAAGTAGCCTGCCCCAACCCAAATGTAGGTACTGGGTAGGAAGGCATCAAGCTTTGTCCAAGGCAACCATGAACGCAGACATCAAGCTTTCCTCGGAGATGCTGCCGTCGGCACCCTACAGCCCTGAGACGGCGACGTGCCTTCCTCGTCAGAGAGGCGTGGTCGTGGATGCCGCCCGAGGAGCGGCGATGCACGGGGCCTAGAAGCAGCTCCACGGCAACCACCGGCAGGCAGGTACACCGACATCTATATGTTAGGTTCCTCCCTACGAGGCACCAGCGCGTGAAACAAGCGAGAAGCAGCTCAGGAACAAACGGCACCAAAGCTCAGGACGAGCAGAAAGGCGAAAACAGAGTCAGCCAAGAGAGAGGAGCAGAGCAGCTCGTGTGGTACCAGCAAACTATGCAGGGATTTGGCGACAGGCGTTGCAACTTGCAACAGTGTTCGTTGATGTTGAGGGCTTAAGATCGGGAAAGGTTTACAAACACAAGCTTTAGGTCTGAGCTCTTGCGTTTTTCAATCACAAAACTAAAACTATTAGGCAGGTTCAGCATCCACTGAACTAGCAATTTGGAGCACGGGTCGAAACAGCTGCTCATCAATCATTTCCAAACAGACCGAAAGGACATAGCATCTTCCAAACAGGCAAAACTTCACCGTTTTTCACAGAACACCGAAATTCAATCCGTGTTTCCAACACAGGAACCAAAGGAGTCGCTACAAGTATTCAAGAACCCAAACAGCTCACCATCTATCCTAGAGATAAACATTTCCTCTCCAGCAAAACACCGAGCAAAGGTTTGCGTACTCAGGACACAAGCGCCTTGACATGGGGCTTATCGAGGCTTATCTCTTCTTCGACACACCAACAGTCTTTCCACGCCTTCCGGTGGTCTTGGTGTGCTGGCCACGGACACGCAGACCCCAGTAGTGACGCAGACCACGGTGGTTCCTGGATAGCACAAGGGTTTTGTTACAAGACAGTCATCATATAATGAAAGCTGCAACAGAACTGAGGTATGTATATAAATTACATATGGGCATATTCTGTGCAAAGAGCAGCTGGAAGATTCGTACACAAATGCATTTATAGGCAATCATCACAATTGCACTGACTAGGTACAATTATTAACCGCATCATCAGCAAGTAATGTAGAACAAAAATGAAGATAGAATTTCCGACAATGCCGTGACGATGAATCTGTGTGAATGCAATGCAAGAACATACACCAAGATGTTCCAAGAGACTGACCTGATCTTCTTCAGCCTCTCAAGGTCATCCCTGAGCTTCATGTCGAGGGCATTGGAAACAACCTGGGAGAACCTACCATCCTTATAGTCCTTCTTCCTGTTGAGGAACCAGTCAGGGACCTTGAACTGGCGAGGGTTGGCAACCACAGTCATGAGGCGCTCAAGCTCATCTGGGGTCAGCTCACCAGCCCTGCACAAAAACATAATTGTCAGAGCTCAACTTCATGCAATGTGGCACATGGAAAAAGTAGTGGGGGAGTCTGCAATAAACCAATCTCCAACTTAAAAAAACATGAGCAAACATTGCAAAATGATAAAGCTTCTGCATTGGTTATGTTTTAAATGGCAGGAGTTCTTTAAATACGTTATCCAGTGGTCACTTCATTTTCTCAAGTAGCATTCAGAAATGCTAATTAAGGATCCACAGAGCTTCAGATGACTACAACTTATGAACAATATGTACATTTCTCCCCTGTTGTCAAGATTGCTCCTGAGGAGAAACCAAATTGACCCTATTATCTAGCCACAATTTCTTAAATTAACAGAGCCAGTAACCTATAGAAACAAGGAAGAAGGTGAAAACTGTTACTATCATTACAATTTTTCAATTAATCTTCATATTCAAATTCCACAGGCAAAATAACATTTCGCCCAACTAGACCAGAAAGCAAACCAAACCAAAATTAGCGATATCAAAACATGTTGAATAATTTCTTGGTCATGTTTCTTCATTGAACATAAGTGAATGCAAACAAACATTTTTGACAAGTTACTGATCAACACAATAGTTCCAGTGTGTTGAGATTGTACAGCTAAGCATGAAAAACTTTAAGTACTTACAATGAAAGCATTGCTGATGCATGTATGACAGTTCTGATACAGTTAGCAGGGAATTTACTTGTCAAGTTATAAACGAACTGCTTTTACTACTACTCCACCACGACCTACCCTTCCAAGTACAGCAGTTGCCAGTGTGCTAAACTAGCAATTTACAGGTAAAAAATAAGACAAGCTCGAACAGGGAAATTATCGTTTAACACTGAATCATCAGCCAATGTAAATCCATCTTACAATCAGCGAACATTAAATCCATCACATAGCACCAATCATTCATCGTTTATTACTCATCAAGCAGGATCTAGACAACCTCATTATCGAAGGCCTAGCATCCAAAAAAAGACTAGCCACTAAACTCAAATTCTTGCCCAGAAAACGGATGCTCGAACCTATCAAGCTGCAGCTGCTCCCCTAGCCCTCTCGAACCGATGAATAAATGGGGGCGATCTTCCCCCAACTCCCGACGAACCACCCAAAAATCAATTACTAATCACCCACAGCACCCGATTACCGCCATGATCCAAAAGGCTTACACTACATGAACCAACGCTAAAAGCCATTTAGAAACTCACCGCTTGTTCATGTCGATGTCGGCCTTCTTGCAGACGATGTTGGAGAAGCGGCGGCCGACACCCTTGATGGAGGTGAGCGCGAACATGATCTTCTGCTTGCCATCCACGTTGGTGTTGAGCAGACGCAGGATGTGCTGGAAGTCCTCCCCCGCGATCAGCGACTGCAAAAACCAACCCCACCCGCGCGTCAGACGAAACCACCGGCCCGTGGCGGCTCAATGCGGCCGCGAAGGTGGGCGAAGCTTACCATGGCGGCAGCGGCTGGCGGGGCTCGGGCAAGCGCCGGAGTTCGAGGAAGCGGCGGCGACGACGGGCTGCGGCTGCGCGGGGTAGGGTTTCTCCTCAGAGGTGGCGGCGGCGTAGCGGGGAGCGCTTTATAGTTGGGAGTGTGAACTGGTGGAAGTAACCCTAGGGCGGCGGATCGACGGCCAGGATGGATGCGGAGTGGGACCGAGGGGAGTGGATCCAGTGGGCTTAACGGGCTCTTTTGTTTCGGGTTGGGCCGGAACGGGCCAAAATATTGGTTGAGGCGTTCACCAGGCTTTTCTTTTTGGTTCTCGTTCTGGCCATGTGACAGCGTTGTCTGCTTTTTCATTGAAGATTGAATTGAACGTGACTTTGGATTAAAGCCTTCAATTTAAATTTAAATGGATAGATTGCAGAGCCAGACCAAAAGATTCAAATGTGCAACATAGGGCACATGCTTTCACCATCACGAAATGTGCACAAAAGGGGATGTTTTGTTCCAAATAACGCTGTCCATCATCGTCGCACTATGATTCTTGTTTGGCTTGAGAAATATAACCACATTAGAGCTCAAACCAGCATTCCATCTTCTGATCCTGTCTGCAGTGTCACACGCTTGATGCCGAACGATGGCAACACCCCTGCAACCTCAACACTGAATGTTACCATGGTTGCCCAGATCAACACGAGAACCATACAAAAAGGATGTTTTTTTTTAAAAAAAGAACTCTGTACAGGAGGCAGAGAAGGAGCGCATGTCTATGTCTACATTCTTAAACATCCATATACCACCTTCAGAGAGTTCAGGCGGGCCAGGACAACAGAGAACTCCCATGTATGTACAACAAAAAATTGACCCAGTTTGCAGGTCATATAGAGCTTCTCCGGCGCAGTCTAACATCTACTCCTCAAAAGGGTTTCATGATCTACAGCCTCAGAAGAACCAAAAGTCCAGACAGAAACTTCGACAAGCCACAGCTGCAAAAGCAACTATTCCAATCGCTTCAGCTATGGCTGTTGAGAAGTGAGAACAAACTGCAACATGCTTCTCAGAACAAACTGCAACATGCTTCTCACAGAAAACCAGACCGTCCCACATAGGTCATAGCTCCGGACACTGAAAATAAAACAGCTCCTTTTTAAGTTAATAGATCATGAGGAACAAACAACTGATTGTATAGCAGTGTAAGGACTGCAAAAGGAAAATCTCAGAATTGAAATAAGAGAAAATGACGAAACTCCCCTGGAACTAAAATCATGCCAGATCATTGAGTAGCTTGATGTGAATTTAGGGAAATTTAAACATCCAGTGTGATCTACCTAATTTTGTTTCACATCTAAAGGCATATACAGCTTAGCACTGATCATTAACATTTGCAGACTGACTATCACAGCATTATCTAAACCATGTCTAAGCACCAACATAGGACAGTCAAACTACAATCCTTTACGGTCTTCCAGATGTTATTGCCCATGATAAGGGCAAATAGAAAGAAACAAAGGAACTTTCTAACAAGACCCATCATATTATATTACTTGCACAAAAAAGATATCTGTATTATGATCCTGGAAAATGGCAGTACATAAGCATTGGTCATAAAGAGATGCAATTCAGTCATCAAGTTTGCTGTAAAGCTTAGGGAAAGTGGGAATTATTCTGCTGCCTAGGGAGGTCACTCATGTGAAGTGACAGTTCCAGCAAGCTTAGTGTAATTGACTGTACCAAATAGGAAATCAGAAGTTACCACAAACTTCGTTCCGACCCTATTTCTCTGGTTTCAAAAAGATGGCGAAATTCATTGATGGACATATGAACCACGCATTATAATATTTAGCTTAGATATCCAACAAGTCAGATACTAGATGCTAGATGAAGATGTGGTTGGTGGAAAAGCCTTGCTAAGCATACATTGGATGTAGAGCATAAAAAAGCATATTTGTAATCAGAAAACTATATTACTAATAAAATTCATCCACACCAGCCCAAGGACATCTCCCCTAGACCATCCAGGAAGTATCGCTATTGATAAATGTTAACAATGACTGCCCAGTATATTTGATGACCACCAAAACAGTTCCTCTCAAACCAGCAACTCAATTTACTACAATGCTTGAAGAACTCTTAGTCAAAAGCTACCAGAAAAGATGCATGTTTCTGTACTGCCCTGACCACCTATGTATCCAAGTGAGAAGTTATAAATCAAGTAAGCCTAAAAATGAGGAAGGTGCAAGTGCATGCAGCTTCTCGAAATAATGCCTAAATTTCTTTTTGATTTCTTTTGCTTAAAATAGAATTGAGACGCAAAATATTTGATAACTTCAATTTTCCAATTTATACAACAATGCTGAATCATACTGTCACAACCAGAGGAGCCAGGATTAGACTAGAACCTGGGCTGGACAAGTTACGATAAGCTAAAATCCTTTGTGGCTTACAATTTCTATACTTTTTCCATGTATTTTTACACCTAGAACTAGGGCTGGAACACAGCCAGCTCGTGCCTTGGCTCCGCTGCTGGTGACAGCTCTTATCTTTCATGACTCATACCTGACATCAGACAAAGCTTGACTTAACTGATTCATGGCCAAGAGTTCTACGACTACATCAGAATTCAGAACGTGCCTTCCACAAGTCAATGCCACATCAGAAGCATGCAAAGTTACAGCTACTGGAGACAAATATGAACTCAATTCATTACCCAAACAAAAAGTTCGAAAGCGGCAATGTAAGGAAACAATTACGTAAATAAGGATAAGCTTAATGATAAATATATACCATTATCTAGAATAATACCTTTCAATCATGCATTGACAGGTTCTCTAGAAGCTAGCTCGCTTTCCCTGTTATTACTGCATATGACATCCTCTCCACAAAGTTCACCATCCCCACAAGTTTGAGTAGGCTTAATCACAACTTTACGAACGGCATTTGAAATGTCGAGCATGGGAGCTGACATTCTTGCTTCATTGCAACTCTCAACTGTCATTCCCACTTTAATAGCCGCATCATCCATTTCAACCATATCACTTGTAAGTGACTTTGACTCAGTCAATTTTGCCAAGCTATATTTACAACTAGGATGTTTCAAATCTGGTAAAGATGAACCATCTTTGTCCTCAATAATCTCTGTTTCCTGAACAGATCCCTTCACTGATACTCCACTGTCAACTGCAGAAGCACTGTGATCTTCACTACTATCTTTATCTATATAGGAATCTATTGATGTTCCAGTTACTATATTAGTTATATCTTCCAAGCTTTTAGCTTCCATTGAGCTTTGAATATAACCATCAGCAACCGCAGTTTTCAGCTCATGGTTATCAGGCTTTTCATCCATAGTAGCTATAGGTCCGTTAGTGTCAACAGGAGCAACACAAGATTTTTCATGCTCCTGATTGGAGCGGAGGACAGATGGAGAATTTGATGTCAGATTAGATTCAGTTTTGCCTATTACGGGAGCAGCTCCAATGGAAAGTTCACTAGATGGACAATTTTCACTTTTCCCGACCTCATTAGATAAACAAGAACATGGGTCCACGGACACCAGAGTAGCGTGTGAATTTGAATGACTGGAATTTGATTTATCTTCACACTTCTGTTCTGCAACAGTGTTTTCAGCAATCAATTGCCCATTTATTTCTCTGCATTTCTCTTCTTGAATGTTGTCTGATTCAGCCTTCAACAGCATGTTATCTCCACAATTAACTCCTGGAAGTGTATGCAACTTATTATCACCAACAGACACTGTGGATGTCCTTTCTAGAGTTCTTTTTATATCATTTTCTTCAGCTGCAGGAGGCTGGTCAGATGTCAAACCTGCTAAGTTTCCATTTAAAGGACGAGGACTCTCATGACACTTAATTTCCAGATCATTAGCGACATCAAATTCACGATAAACATGAACAGGTGTCACAGATGCACTTGCTTCGCCAAACATTTTAGCATCTGCCTTTTCAGATCCAACAGCACTAGCTGCACGAAACAAATGAGCATTGTTCAGACAAAACTACAGCATTACCAGATTAAATGAAAAGAAATGAAATGAAACTACAGCATTACAAGAACAGTTTGGTATTGCAACCTGGCTTGGCAGTGGTCTGTCCATCAACTGTTCCAGTTGGCTGTAACCTCTTCTCTAGTAGACCGGTCCCATTGATAATCAAGAGATTTAGCGACTTGATTCTTTGTTTCTTGGAGGGTTCAACAGGCTTGAAACCAAAAACAGTTGTCCAAGTGTTTTCCATTTCTGGTACAGCAGATATTACTAACTTTCGAACATTGAGAGAGCAAAGGGCCTACAAAACAATAAAATTAACCCAAAACATACATGTCAGAAGGCCTGAAAACAAGAATGCCAATAGGTGTGTGCTACAAAAGCAAAAAAAAAAAACCTTAGCCTGATTATGTGGGTTTTAGTTTGGTAATGACAAACAAGGCTAGCTTGAAGTCAGTGGCTGAATCCCTTTTTCTGAATAACAACAGAAAAACATGGAACTAGAATGTAGGATTTTATACAATACCTCAGCCTCACAAATATACTTGATGCCATTTCAGATTAAACCCATTTTGGATGTTGCAATACGCTCTTTGTTATAAAGAACACACATGGATGCTCAATTATGAGGCAACACATAATTCACACAGTTGTCTGCTAATTAGTACGCCAGACAATTTAGGAAACAAGCTAGGGTAGAGATGGTGCATCTGACAATTTCAAATCATATAAAGAAAGATTCAGAGACATGCTAACACCAATACGTGAATAAGATCAATTCTGCAAACATACTAGGACTATCCGTATAAACATCAGCAGCCCACAAAAAGGACTGGAATAGAGAAAGGCAGGAATATCTTGAAAGGACAAGCAGCAAGACATGGGAACTATGACACAACACACAAGGAGAAACATATGACAGCAGGCGACTGTGAGCACTAGTACTCACATAAATGTACAACTGAGAAGAGAAAGCAAATTACCGATTCAATTCCATTGAGTAGTCGACGGCACATCCCTTGGTGCCTATACATGCCTCTTGTGCCTATGAATGGCATTTCTGCCAAGTCAGTTCCGTGAATCCTGATTCATGGAGAAAAAGAATAAACGAAGCATTTTAGAACTGAAATTATGTTAGGATTCATAAATTCACAAAAGAATTCAATGAGGGGCAAGTTTGTAGGTTTCACATTATTTATTATGGGTCATGGGTAGCGATTGGTCAGGAATGAGGAACAAATATCATGGCAAACTTCAAAAACAATAGTTGATTAACTTCCTATACAATGGATACAGGTTACTGGAGAAATGGAAGACATGCAAGACTCAAAATACCACCTGAATTCCTTTCAAACCGAGAAATTAATCCCTAACATATACAACAAAATTAACAGCATATGCACATACAAATGTACCTTACAGATGCCGCGGATATTACTTCATCACCTCGTTCCAGTATAAATGTATAGAAGCCACTAAAGTCTAAACGACTGATATCAGACCTGCAATAGCAGATTACAGAATTTCAAAAAGTGACTACATTGGGAAAAAATCAAGAAAAGTGGCACGTCTAGAATGGCTATGATGATGAAACATGGGGTCTAAGGAATACTAAGATAAAACTGAAAGATCTAGGAAGTTACTACTTGCTCCCCAAATAGGTACTTCCTAGAATCCATGAACCCAAATTTGAATTAACTTTTATATAGACATGTTCTTGCAAAAGTAAAGAACAGTGAAGGTTAAGAAAACAAGATTCCCAGCTTCTAAGAGTTTTTGGGCTTCCATTAGAATTGCATCTAGCTTAGGAAAATCATTCATCTTTATTTTTTTATGGAGCTTCAACCATAATGAATCAAGAACGCAAAAACATACTTACCCACAGTTATATACAACATTGTGAATCATATTAATTCCACTTCTCTCATCAATGTGTGGCTGAAAGCACTCATCCATAACTGCGAAAGCAAGGGCTGTCTTGGAGTTGCAATGGACCGCTTGTGCTTTATTTTTTGTGGGTAAGGCCTGACCAATAGAAAAACAGCGAACCAGACTCCACGAAAATCCGGCCTCTATATCATTCTTTGCCCCAAGAAGCTTTTTTAGTCGTCTATAAACCTGTGTTATTCAACGAACAGAACAGCTTTATTATCCATGTGTTAAAGTAATATGCATATACAAATACAACTAAAAACCAGCAAATACATACATTTCTCAAGAAATTGACGATTATTAACTAAGACGTATCAGGTAAAATGGAAAATTTCACGTGCTGATTTGTTGAATGCTAAGGAAAATTTATAGCATGATAAATATGCATCCACATTTTTTGCATCAGCTGCAAATTTCCCGGAGATTTATTGATCTGTGCTTTAATATAACTCCTAAAGGGCATGATTCTGGCCAGCCATACAGTGATACGGGTCAGAAAGATCATCATCATCCAGATATAATTAAGTATGAATATTAATATATTCTACCCAATAAAATCTAAAATATCAAGTATAACAGCAAAACTTAAGATGAATCAGTTATGAGCCTTAAGCCATTCAGCAATAGTAAGCATCAATAAAGCACTGAATGTGGATGTGGAACGACTGTATCATTGTTGTAGATGACTTTGCAGGGGAATCCATGTAGTAAAGTATGCATTCCATCATGTAAGGGAGATTTCTTTTGTCATATATTCCCAGAAATACAAGAGGACCAAAATTTTCAGAGATTAACGGGCATGCATCCAGGTAAACTGAGGTTTCATACATGATATGTTCCCATCATAAGAAGTAAACAAACTTTTAAGTGTAAGTTACTATGAGACTGAAATAGATTAACACTAGTAATCACAGGTATTATCATCTCTATATGCATTACCAAAACATTAAATGCCAAAAATAAAACTGCACAAAATCGTGCAATCTCAAAACTTAGTCATATGATGCATGCTGTTAAACCACCAACTATTGAATCACATGCATATAGGCATATGTGGAGGCAGAATGGCACACAAGTAATGCATGAAAATTCTAAATAAGATCCTCGCAAGTTGAAACAAAAAATTGAACTAAGTAAAACTTTGTACCTTTCTGCATCCTGGACTGCAAAAGCAATCAATCGAGGTACTGGGTTTGGTACAAACGGAGTCACTCTCTGTTCCAGGTGAACAAGCTTGGTGATCTGCAAACTCATTGGGTAAGGCAATGTACAAGTGAACAGAGAGGGAGGGAGGGAGGGAGGGAGGGAGAGTTGCATGTAGTAGAAAGTCTTACATTTCCTTGAACATTGCGAGCAAGAAAGTAGCTCAGGAGAAGATGATGTCTTTTCTTGGGCAGAACCGCAGAACCTACATAAACAGCTACGGCAATACCAATCTCCACGGGGCATCTGCAGATGCAATTGGCATAAATTAAATATAACATAAAATCATGCAACAACATAGTCATTCTAGATATAAGCAAATTAAACAAATTACGGTACCATCCTAGCGAACAGCTATCAAGGGAAGGCTACAAGCAAATAAGAAACCACTCTAGAATGATTAACATCTAGTACCATGGTAATTGTTCATCTAATGTGTTGGGGTGGAGAAAACAAATGATATATATTTGTATGGTTACCTTGATTCCCAAACAATCCAAGTGAAAAGTTGACGCGCAGTGATCGCAGCACAGCAAATTACCACCATCTCCACAAATTGCACAAGTGTCATCATGTTGATCCTCAGCAAGATCTATCTTGTAGAATCCTTTCTGTTCATATTGTGTGTGCTTCTCCCATGCATCATGTAAGCATTGCAACAAAGAAACCTTACCATCTTTTAGGAAGATGTTCACATAGGGCTGCTTCTCTTTCGAACCAGCATGAAGTTCAAACTTCGCGGCTGTGAGAATCTTGGAACAGCATCCACAGAAAATACCCTTCCTGATAATTTTACCTTCTAACATTGCCCTTGTTCTCTTATTGTTCATGTATTTGACCTCTGTGTCTTCCGAAATAACCTCCAGATCTATCATCCATGAATATACTGTCCGCTTCCATTCATATGGAATATAGCCATCCATGTTATTTTCCATATTATGAGTACCCCCACGGACAAGAAGCCCACATCTCCGATGATTGATTTTTACCCCATCATCCCTGTTCTGGTGCTTGTTTCTAGAACTTCTTTTAGCAAGGATATCTTTTGAGTCTCTGCTTTTGCTTCCCCCAGGTTTCTTTTTAGCACCATAAATTTCTTTATTCGTCCTTCTCCTAACTATATTCTTTTTTAGCATCGCTAGATCATCCATTGGTATAATATTATTAAGTTCAGATGAGCAGCCCATATGATTTTCGTTGTGTGGACTTTGAAACTGCTCTTGGTAAACTGCATAAGCTTTAGTGATTGACCAATAGCCAGTCCCTTCAGGAGAAACATAGACAGAGTCTTCATAATCTTTATTTTTCCTCTGTCTTAGTTCAATTTTCCATCCATTATCTAAAAGCAAGCGTTTTATCTGGTTCCTGACATCCTGCTTGAGTTTATTGACAGGTCCTCCCCTTGGCTTCTTCATTTCAAGCTTGCTGAGCACAGGGACAGATGTGCCTTGCAGGTCACTGGCTTCTGATTTTGCCTTCTTTGATAAATTTCCCAGCAACCCTTTATGCTCTAGCAATCTCTTTTTCATATTCTTGTGTTCACTTGATTTGGTGTTCTCATCTTTCTGACTCAGAGAAGCCTGATGATGGTTTAGTGAGGAGTTCTTTTGCTGTTGCTTTGAATTTTGTTGTTTCATACTCTGGCCCAAAGAAACTCCCACTACGCTTGGATCACTTTTCCTCAACATGATGGGAGACACTAGCTTACCCATAACTCTCTTCTCACCATTTGAATCCTGCTTCTGGAACTCTGCAAGGGCACCACTTTTCTCCTTGTATCCTTTATAGCTCTTGTTGGTTTCACCATCTGTGTTACTGCTCCTGGGCTGAAACTTCTCGGCAACAGTTTCCAAGCCCATGGTTGAGTTCTGCATCGGCATCTTGTGACCACTAAACTCTCCATCCAACTTAGTTTTATTTGTTAGAATCTTGCCATCACTGGACTCCTTATCCACCCTGGAGTTCTTCATCAGTATCCTGGCATCCCCAGTTTCCCCATCCACCTTGTTCTTCAGCACAAGCTTGCCATCATTACTTTCCATCATCGTGCCATTATTCTTCGGCAGATGCTTGCCATCATTAGTCTCCATCATTGTGTCATTGTTCTTTGGCAGGAGCTTTAAAACACCTCTCTTTTTTGGAATCCTACCATCACCAGTCCTCTCATCCGCCTTAATGTTCGTCGGCAGATTCTTGCCATCGCCAGTCTCCCCATCCACCTTAGTTTTCTTTGACAGAGTCTTGTCATCACCCTTATCCCTGACCAACTTACCATTCTTCGGCAATATCCTTAAAACACCCCTTTTCCCTTGCAATCTAATAACCTCCTGTTGGCCAGAATCAACAGATTTGCCCTGGTCGGTCTTCAATGGTGTCTGTTTTTCATGTTTCTGCAGCTCCACCAGTCTCCTCTTGTCATCCGAACTCGTTACCTGCTCTTTCACCTTTGAGGCACTGCTTGCCTTTATATCCACCTCACCTTTGTCATCAAGAACTCGCCCTCCCCTTACCTCCGGCTTCTCAAAACGCCATGTCGGGAGCCCCCGGGGCAGCATTTTCCCACCAGTTCCACCCTTAGCTGCACCTCCACTGCTTCCACCACCACTACCATGGACGGACTCAACTCTGATCTTCTTGGCAACAGGCTGTGGACTGCTCTTCTCAAGCTCAGCTTCCTTGTTCTTCTCTGAACCCTCTCCATCAGTGGACTTAACCTCTGAAACCTTCTCAGAACTAACAGTCACGGCTTTCTCCACCAACTGATCACCATCACCTCGATCGCCGGCACCAGCATTGCCCACGGACGCGGCGGCGCCAGCATTCTGCCGCGTCGAGATGCAGTACTTGTCGGCCTCGGAATCGCTGGACTCCATCACCAGCTGCCTCTTCCGCGGCTTCCTCGCCGACTCGGCCGCCGAGCCGCGCCCATCCCCGTCCGAACCCATGAAAAAAAAACCCTCCCGAACGAATCCCAAACAGCTCAAACGTCCCGCTCCAAAACCATCGCCGGGCGGCCCTGCGTCAGAACCACGAAAAGAACTCAACCTGTGAGCGCCCAAGCAATCTCAAACCAATCCCACAACCCAAGCAACGAGAGATAAGAACGCCAAAAGGAATAATTCCGCGACGGCGCTGCCTCCGACGGCCCGGGAGGCCGTTTCCGGAGGGAATTCCGCGCGGTTGGGGGCGAGTCGGGGCTCACCTGGATTGCGGGAGCGCGGCGGAGGCGGCGGAGAGGTCGGTTTGCGGCGCTGGGGGCTAGGGTTTCGGGGATCGCGGGGGATTTGGGGGGTGGGACTGGGAGAAGCCGACGGGATTGCCTCGCCTGCTTCTCGTGCTCGTCGTCGGGAGGGGGCCGGGGTCTACGGGCTAAAACGGCGCATCGGGGAGGGGCTGATTGATAATTTTCCGTGCGTTGTCAATGTTTGCAGTTCACACCCTGGAGAGCAGGTTGTTTCGCGTGTCAGTTTTGGGCTCGGTTTTTTCTTTTCCTTCGTTTCCTTGCAAAATAGGGTTTTTTTTTTCTTCTTCTTAACAAAAATACAGAGATGAAAATGGAATGCTCTGAAAATACAAGGATGCACTTTGGACAGATTAGCAATCAGATCGTCAATACCGGTGCAAATAGGATGAGGTCATACCATAGCCCGATGAATCGAGATTTTTCTTCTAGAAATAAAAGTTGTGAGGCCAAAGTGAGAATAGGGGTTTATCATGAAATTTTGCATAAATATTTTAGGGAAAGTTGGTGTAGCATGCTCTAGCATGTAAAGGCAGCGGCAAGAAGAATGTGTGTAGAATGCTAAAAATTAGGTAAAATGCTAAAAATTAATCTTAGCCATGGTCGTCGTAGAATGCGTGTACTCCTTTTGTTTTGGAATTTTGCCTTACTCCTTTACAAATGTAAAGAAAATTTTATACACACTACCATCACTTGATGTTTCTGCTAGCCCCAATGTCCGTGCACCATTAACGTGAAAAAAAAAGTTATTTCCTTCATTGGGATATTGTAAATGGAGTGGGTTAGATATGTTAAACGAGGTCAGGTGGTACACCATGTACATGACCTTGATCCCAGCCAGATTTGATTTACAGATGAAAATGGTGATTTTGCTAGCCGCTACGTTTTGATGGCTTTTATGGTCAATCTTTTTTCCCTCCAGCCACAGCCTGCAATGATTATTATTGGTCGGTGCTAAAGCAACAACATCTTGTAGTTTAGCTGTCGCAGCCTCATCATCATCTGTCAGCCTTGGTTGGTGTTACACCATTCCTAGAGGTTCATAGCCCATTTCTTCCTAGTAAAACCCTAAAAGGGCGTACAATACCATTTGTTTTGGCACCGTGTCTAAATTTAAAGTAAGGCTTCTTGCAAAAATAAAAATAAAAATAAGCCATCGAAGACTTTACGCTAGGATGAGATCAATATTTTACAGTAAAAAATATTCTCTACACAATAGGTATCATAAGAAATGTTTATGCATGATGTCATGTTTACAAACCGTACTTCATGATTTTTTTTGAAAAAATAAGTGCCTCGGAGAAAAGGACCCTTGGGATAGTAAAGAAAAAAAATTCTTGGAGCAGCTCGGATCGAAGGACTGATGGTTGCGATTTGCGAAGCTCCGTTGGGCCTGGCTGGGGCGAGAAGGAGCATTATCGATCGGGCTGCGTGGCCCCCTCTCAAGGCCCATGTCTCATTCTTTTAGCTGGGCCATGTCTCCTCGATCTAAGTCGGTGTACTCTCCCAACAGAGCTTGTCACCTAGAGGACACTTACAACCATTACAACATCTAGCCAGATGAGGTAAACAGCAAAACAGAAGTGGAAACAGGCTCTAGCTTCTGTTTCGCTGTTACCGCATGCTTCTCTCCATGTTGATAGAGGCCCAGACCAGTGGATGATTCGCCTTAAAAGAACATGACGTGCTATTTGATAGTATAAAAAAATAGATGTATATAAAATATCTACCAAACATCTGTTCATGCTTCGACACACAGTGTGTAGCTAACGGATCCACACCGATTCTGCCGTGCCATGAAGTAGAAAAGCAGTGATGAACACACACACAGGGTATACGGAACAATGATTAGAAAGACAAAAAGGATCAAGTAAAAATGGTGAAAATCAAATTCTGGCATGCAGGAGGAGCTCGATGCTTATATACTTAATAAAGTAGAAATAGATTCCCGAATTAGCATCAAGCAAGGAGGAGTCGAGTTTTGTAAGGAGAGGAGACGAGTTTCAATATAACAGAGCAAAGAAGACATGTTTCCTCACAATCGAGTCCTTGGCCCATTTTGAACCTAAGAGAGATGTATCGTATAGAGAACCCGAACGCGTCTATGGATACCACTGCACATAGAGAACCCGGCACGTAGCGTTTATGTGACGTTGGGCTAGCCCCCTGTTAACATCATATCATCGTCCTCTTTTTTCTAGATAGCATTCTTATACTAGATTACTAGTCGGCGAGGAACCAAACGCACACATCATTCCATCAACGTCTACCTTTGTTTTAATTTCATTCACGGCCAAAAAGCGTACTATTGTTACTCGCAAAAAAAAAACCCGTACTATTGTGACTGGCCGGAAACAAAGCTCCGGTGGTTGCGGGCTAGCTTCCACGCACGCATGCTTTTGCTTTGGGCAGGTGCATCGGTCTAGGGTAATAGAGGAACCTATGTATGCATAGCTACCTTATCCAAGATGAGGTAATAAATAATATATACAATAGGTTGTTTTATAAGTTATTTTTATAGTAAATACATAATTTAATAATTTATGTATATGAAAAGAAAATATTGTGAGTTGCATGTCAACAATAACTCGTACAATAGTGAGAAAGTGATCTCGTAGTTCTAAATTTTAGCCTATAAAACGGTTGTCTCGTGAAATAACCATCTTATTTTCTTTCCCACCTCTTTCTCCGCCACCTAATAAAAATTTCAATATAAACTTGCATGAGACCGCTGATGTATATCAACGCACTTACCCACCCTTAACCCTACCGGAACCGACCTAGTTGTCTCGCCCGTGTAATCCTCCGACGATGTAGAGAGGTCTATAATTTGCAACCAAACGTACTCGCTAATCATGCATGCGAAGGATTACCGGCACCAACCGGAGTGAATACGAGCGGCGGAGCGAACGCACCCATGTCTCACCGACGGCCAATAGGCCGGAGCCCACCACCACGCCACACGCAAGCCATGGCCTCGGACACTGCTCGCCGGTGGTGGCACTACTCATTGCCTGGCACCGGCGCCCCACCGCCCACCGCCCACCGCCTCGTGCACGGTGGCGGCGGCCGCCGGGCAGGCAGCCAGCCACCCGCGGTGGCGGACAGGCTCGCCGCCGGGTGGGCGCCCGCGGGGTACACTCCCGGGGTGCGCCCTGCCCGGTGCCCGCCCCCAACCCCTTCCTGTTCCCGCCATCCCACGCTGCCCGCCACCGCACCCACGCCGCCAGCTTTTCCCCCGCCACCTCCCGCCCTCACGGCCGCGCGTCCGACCCCCGCCCACCGACGCCCTGGCCCCACGCGCCCCCCGCCCCACCCGCACGTGGCACGCGGCTTCCCCTCCCCGCGTGGCCGCGAGCCCCCGACCCGCTCCTTCCCGCATCCACTTTACAGTGCCTCAACCGCCACGCGTCGCGCCGCCGTTGGCTGGCGCCCGACCCCACCACCCCACCCACCTCTTTATGCACTCCCCTCCCTCTCCCCCCCCCAACCTTCGCTTTCCCCTTTCATTCCGACCGGACACGCCTCGGGGGCAAATCACGAGGGGAATTTCCGGCTAGGGTTTCGCGGATCGAGAGGGGGGAGGGCGGCTAGGGTTTCGGGTCGAGGTCGTCGGCGGCGGCGGAGGGCGGGCCCGGCATGGCCTCGCCGGCTGCGGCGGCCGCGGCGGAGGCGGAGGCGGGGGAGGGGGCGGTGACGGGGGACATGGTGAGCGCGGGGTTCGCGGAGCTGGAGCGCCAGCAGCAGCTGCTGGCCACCTGCACGCGCCTCTACCAGCAGCTGGCGGACCACTTCGGCTCGCTCGAGCGCGGGCTGGCGGCGCGCTCCGACGCGCTGCGCGTCCGCCGCCGGGCCTTCGACGCGCGCACCCACCGCGCGCTCGACTCGCTCCACCGGAGGGAGGCCTCCATCGACGGCTCCGTCTCGCGGGCGCTCGACCACCTCGGCTCCCTCTCCGCCGCCTCCGACAAGGGCGCGGCTCCCGCTGCCGCCGACGCGGAGGAGGCTGGGCTCGCCGAGGGCCTGCGGGCGCTGTGCGCGCGGATGGACTCCGCGGCGTTCCTGGGCTTCGTGGTGGCCCGCCGCAAGGAGGCCGACGCGCTGCGCGCCGAGATGCCGCTCGCCCTCAAGCTCTGTGTGGATCCGGCCAAGTTCGTCATGGACGCCGTCGCCGACGTGTTCCCCGTCGACCGCCGCGAGGTCCGGAGCCCGGCGGACCTGGCCTGGGCGTGCGTGCTCATCCTAGAGGCGGCCGTGCCGGCGCTCGCCGACCCGGACCCGGAGATCGGCTCCGCGCGCCCGCTCGTGCCGCGGGCCGCGCGGGAGCGCGCGCGGGGCATGGCGCGGGAGTGGAAGGAGGCCGCGGAGAGGAAGGGCGGGGTGGAGGGCGCCAAGCCCCCCGATGCGCACGCCTTCCTGCAGCACGTGGCCACGTTTGCAGTCGCCGAGAGGGAGGACCGCCCGCTGTACCGCAGGATTGTGGTCAGCTTCTCCTGGCGCCGGCAGATGCCGCGCCTTGCGCTCACCCTCGGCCTCGAGGAAGAAATGGCTGGTATATACGCTTGTTTCTTGCATCTTGCTTGCTGCTGCCTGCATTATTTTGTTCCTGTTTGGCACACAATTATGTCTGCTAAGTTCTTTGCTCCATGTGCTATCTATGCCAAGCAAGTGCGGAAATGGTGAGCCTTTTACAGGTTTTGGATGGTTGAATCATGTGTGCAGTGGTAGAAATTTGCCTAGATATAGGCATCTACCATTAAATTGTCATCAATAGGATTAAGTGGTTGGCACCTGTATAATTGTAGATCAGAGGAGCAGCTGCATTTCAATAGGGTTTCGAGGGAGGGTAAAAAAAAATCACCCAGGCAAATTGAGGAGAAAAAGTTTCTTCTTTATTTTCCCTAAACCAGTGCTGCTGCACTGCTAATTACTCTACTGTGCAAGGTTATGATAGTTGTACTATGATTAGATTGGAGTATGTCTTTTTAGAGTAAGACATGTCTTTTCCTGTGCTGGGTGGTCTCTGTCATAGCCATGTGCTAGAAAAGGTTGTTTATCAAGTGCTCAGGATACTGTGTCTTCTGTTCCTGATGGCCATCATTCTTAGTGGCGCTTGTCTTGGGGACCATTGCTTTAGCCTTTAGTTGCTGTCAGATTCTCGTGCCTGCAGTACTGTTGCCTTAGAGTAAAAGGCAATTCAGTGTTGCACTGTCGTTAACAAGTTTCTGGACTCTCAGGTTCCAGTGCTGCACAGCCTTCTTTACTCTTCCAACTTCCAACACATACTACAATATATTAACTTGTCATGCCACCACATCACTGATAATCCCATGCCTCTGCACTGCTATATTCCATTATTTCTGTTACTAGAATGGAGTTTGCTGTCAGATTCATGACAGTTTGGTTTTGCTTCCTGGGCACCTTCACTCTTTTAATACATGATGCTTATGCACGGACTATTTTCTTTTTCTTGATTAAATTTGGTGTGTTTGCATGACGGCATGTTGGTCATTGGCTTGTTCTGTTGTTCAGACTTGGTTAGAATAGTTATTACATATTAATATTACCTTCTTTGTAGATATCATTGAGGAACTAATTGCTAAGAGGCAGCAGCTTGATGCTGTGAATTTTGCATATGAGGCTGGTCTTCAGGACAAGTTCTCGCCAGTTCCTCTTCTGAAGTCCTACCTGGAAGACTCCAAGAAGACACCATCTGTTGCTTCAGATAATTCGAGCACTAGCAGTGGCCAATCAGGGGTATGTTTGATATCAATTTTTTAACTGAAAAAAATGTTAAGCAACTTGTTAACAGTTCTAGCATGTGCATACTGCTATCCATCCTCCGCATGTCACTTCTAATTTCAGTTCTTTAGCACCTGCCTGTTAATTGGATTCTATTGTGCGTCTCTTTGTTACATGGAACCCAATGGGGTCTGATTTATTTATCTTGCAGAGCAATGTGAACAAGAAAGAGCAGTCTGCGCTGAGAGCTGTTATAAAGTGTGTTGAGGACCGCAAACTGGAAGCTGAGTTTCCACTGGAGGATCTCCGGAAGCAGCTCGAAGAACTGGAGAAAGCCAAGACTGAGAAGAAAAAGGCAGCATCAAGTGCTTCCAGTGGCGGCAGCAGCGGCCCTGCAACCAAGCGTATACGTGCAAGCAATGGAGGCCCAATGCCTCCTGCCAAGGCAGGTCGTCTAACTAACAATGCATCTGTGTCTTCTTTCCCAGCTCCCACCACATTTGCCCGCTCTCCTTCCCACACCTCATACGCCACCACTTCCCCTTCCCACACCTCATATGCCACTGCTTCCCCTTCCCACGCATCATACGCCACCGCCTCCCCCTCCCACGCATCATACGCCACCACCTCCCCCTCCCACGCATCATACGCCACCATCTCCCCCTCCCATGCATCATATGCCACCGCTTCCCCTTACCCTTATGACAGGCCTGCTGGTCATGGCCTCTACTGCAACCGGAGCCCACCGGCTATCAGGGAGGCATATGTTTACCCAGCTGAGGAGGTAGCCAGCGTCAATGTCGGCATCGCATTGCCATACTCCACCCCACCCATGAGCTACCCTGCCCCCTATGGCGGGTATGGCAATGGTATGGCAGCTTATAACAATGGAATGGCTCCTGCCTTCCACCAGGCTTACTACCGGTAGGTTCAGTCAGGAAAAAAAAGTCGCTGATGAATGACATGACAACAACTAATGATGCCAACGACTCCAATCGCGCAATGGCCCTATTTTGTAGTGACTGACTACAACGGTAGATTGGTATCTCAGCTCATATGTTCTTACCACTACTACTACTAGTAGATGTGTTGTGTTGTACTAGCCCTCGTCTCAATCCTAGAACACTACCTTTTACTACTAAGGACCCTGGATGTAAATTATGTATGGTACCAGCGAGACTCCTCGTCGCCTTATGTAATTCTATTCGGAACTAAGAAAAAACCCTCCAAAAAAATTCAGCATGTAATCTTTATTAAGTACTGGTTGTACCGTGGACCTAATCAAAGGAGTTTTAGTTTACCCTTTGCTGTGTTTGTTGTTGTGTGACCATTATGGTCTGGGGACTTCCCTTGAGTTTTGGTAAGCATGTCTATTATTTGTTCGTCTTATCTGCAACTGTTGTAGTCAGCTGGAGTTGGTTTGGAGGGGAATGGTTTGTGAGTGAACTGAAGGTGATGGTCTTGTAGATCATAATGAGTGGGGTGTGGCCTTCACATGGCTCTGCCTGTCCAATTTGGTACCAGTGTAGTGCCAAGAGCAGACAGGCTAGCAGATGCGTCATGCACGCATGTTCTTCGCATGGCTCTTCTTTTGCTGATAGCATTTCATTTCCTTTGATGATACCATTTTTGCTTTTGCTGGTCTTTTTGTTCCACCTGGCGACATCTTTACAATTCTCTTCTGTTATTTAGCATAGTTATGCTTGTCAAATTTGTCAAGAACGTTGCGAGGCTGCTTTGCTGTTGGTGGTCATTTTGATCATCGTTGGCTCTTCTACCTTGTTTCACCTTCTCTGAAGCATTTCAGTGTTTCACAATTCAGATGATGAGACTGCTTTGCCGTTGATGGTCATCTTAATCTAATGGTGGCATGGTCCAGTGGTGGCGCACATGAGCACTATGACCTAGTTCCCTCTGTTTAACTGGTTGACATTTTTTTTGGTACATAAAAGCGTAGCAACGGCTACAAAATTTGTCTGGGTTTAATTGATTGACAGGCTTTAGTTCGTAGCAATAGGACGGGCAAAGATGCTTTAGTACCTCATTACCCCCAAAACACACATGCTTCCTGGAATCACCGGAAGCATGTGTTCTGCTCATACCATCAGAATAACAACGATAAGAACTCAAAAGCGACGCTCAACATGAAGTCATCATTCTCGGCTTTACATCCCCCGCCCCCGGTGAAAGAAAAAAAAAGAAGAGGAGAAATTAGGGTTCTTACCCCCACTTTGCAGTGCAATTGTGATTATACCCTCGTTTTCCTTAACTTTGTGATTTTACCCTTGTTATTCACAAGTCAACATGATTTCACCCCTATTCAACGCGATTTTGCCACTAGTCAACGGTCAAACTAGTGGCAAAATCGCGTTGACTTGAACAATAGGGTACAATTATAAAGTTAAGAAAAATAAGGGTAAAATCACAATTGCACTGTAGGGGTAACAACACAAATGCCAAAAAATTCAATCCCTGTAAAAATCAAGCGTTAAAGTCCAGGTAAATTCGAGATTCTCTCCAGCGTCTACAGCAACTGGGAAAGGAAAACTCCATCACACGCCTCCCAGGAAATGACATATCCTCTTGCAGTCTCGCAACGCAACTGGGCATATCTCCTCTTTTCGCACCAAAGTTGCACGAAAAGATGGGGTAAAGACACAGCATCTTTCTCTGAAATTTTTGTTCCTTCCCCGCCACTCTAAAAGTCGAAGAAATGAGAGTGAAAATTCCAAGTCTTCACAGAAAAAAGGTGACCATCGGTATTTAACATCTTCGCAAATCCTTCAGATGCTGCACTGGGTCAACAAGGCAATACATGGCAAAAGAAAACTGTAACAGTACGAGCAGATAGGTGAAAAATTATTGGAGAAAATAAAGTCAACAGGTTCAGAGAATATTAAGCTTCAACCCACCCCGCACAAAGTTGGGGACATGTAACACACTAAGATTATGTTCATCCTCCATGAACAAATGCATAAAAAGAATCCACGGAGAAAAAGAACACAAAAAGAAACTCAAGAAAGGTGTTTCTCCAAGTGGTTAAGTATATTTGGAGAACACAGAAAGTCCAGCAATTTTACAAGAAAATTGATTAAAGAATCATCCGATCGATAAAAATGAAAGGATTTCAGGTGGGGGCAAGACTCAGAAGTAAGCTAGTTTGACAAGCAAGCCGAGCATCTTCTGAAAGCAAAAGATGTGATAAAAGGGAGCGAATACATCAGAACAAAACTAGGATAAAGTTGACAAGGAGGATCTAGGCCAATATATGCTCAATAGTTGGTCGGATACGCTTACTGCTTTGAGGATGCAATTATTACAAGCTCTAGAGGGCACGAGGAATTTCTGTTATGATGCATGCAAAACAAGATATCTCCTTTAAACAGTTTGGTAATTGACAGGCATCACCAATCCGAGGGGTTAAAATACGCCCAAAGATTATGACCCAGGCGCCTGGATTAAGTTATAGACAAGCTGATAAGAAAAAGAAAACCTGAATTAATCAAACCGTGACATCTTAACCACCAAATCACAACGCAATCATTTCCATCAGTTCTGCACAACAGAAGCACATAGATAACTAAAATAGCCAAGTTGCCTGACAACTACCACCAGACACTAAAATCATCTGTCCATCTCAGATGCAATGAGATTGAAAATTTGCTCAAAAGCACTCCAGCATCAAGTGAATTATTGGGTCAACTCTTAGTCTTGCAGTGTCCAGATTCGCTAGCTTACTACAAAACATCACTAGATACAAAGGTGATTCTTCATCTCCCATGAAGAGTCTATTGAAGCAACTTCCCAATTCCTGAACCAACCTGATTAGCATATCCCAATTTCTAACCCAGATCATTTGATTATTCAATTTCACTGAGCTAATCATAATGCAACAAATGCCTGAATGCTAATTCATGCTGAACTTAACCCGCCTAACCAACTTAAAAGTACAGTTATATGTCACAAGTGGTTTGCAAGAACAGACACAGGACCACCAAGAGCAGCATGAGCAGATCAGAGGATTCAAAGCAAACGGTGATCCGCATCCATTGTTCATACTCTCACTGCTCTGTTATTAGCATATTATCATCATCATCATTATCTCGCATGATATAAATATTGATATTAGTAGTAGTAGAAACAGGCGAGTCATGGCATAAATATACTATACAAGCACAAGGACGCTCTCCGCGCCTCCGAGGACGGTGGCCCCGTCGCCGTCGCCGTCGCCGTCGCCGTCATCGGGGCCGGCGCCCTTGGGGACGGTGACGACGAGCTCGCCCTCGGCGTAGGTGGCGGTGGCCATGGCGGGGCGCGTGCAGGGCGGGAGGCGGAAGCGCCACCGGTCGAGCTCGAAGGCCGCGGCCCCGTCGTCGTCGTGGGCGCCGCCGGAGGCGAGGTCCCGGACGACGACCTTGGTGACCCCCGGGTGGATCTCGACGGCGTGCGCGCGGGCGCCCGCGGGGGAGAACCCGTCGACGGCGGCGGCGACGAACCGCAGCGCGGCCGCGTCCTCCTCGACGGAGACGTCCGCGTCGGCCGCGAACGGGAGCTCCAGCACCTTGGCGAAGATGTGCGGCAGGCGGCGCAGCTTCTTCCCGCCGAGCGCGCCCGCGGCCGCGCAGCGCTGCACGGCGATGGTGCGCTTCCGCGGGGCCGGGTGGACCCTCATGGCGTGGCGGGGCCGCGTCGGGAGGCGGGGAGGACGAGGGCGCGGAACCCTAGCCCTAGGGGACGCGGTGGGGAGGGCGGATCGGAGGGGCGCCTCGGTATTCGCGCGGGCGGGGGCGGTGCGGTGTGTGTGGAGAAGCTCCGTGCTTCTGCGCTGGGGGGTTGCCTGGTTGGAGGGGGAGGGAGAAACGGAACGGAACGGAAGAGGTGGTGTCCAAGCGTCCAAGGGGTGGTGTTATGAGTTTCATTTGGGCTCTTTAATTTTTTAAGGGAAAAGGAGTTTTTTTTGCGAAAAAGGAGAAGAGTTAATTCATGATAAGAATTAGGATTAGGGAGCTAGAACAACATTAGGATCGGAATTAAAATTTGGCTTATCTTGTTAATTGTTACATGCTGGGGAATTTGAAATACCTCGTCTTTAAATTATCGAGCTACTGCAAAATAAGCGAAATACATAACATTCTACCTCACGATTAGAACTTTTATTATACATAAGCTTTTGAGAGTTGGGGTGGTAGTAGGGTTCATCTACCTTGCCTGGATCCATTGATCAAGTGTACTGTTGATCTAGGCGCTGAATGACTAGGCACGCATCCTTTACCAATTATTAGGCAAAAATACCATTTAACTGGACCAAACAGCCATTTGAAACGAGATGAATGGCCACTAATCGTGTTTAAACCGGCAAAATGGCCATTTAGACCAACCACGATCGAAGCTCACTTGATGGGTTTTTTGTCCTTTTTTCTAGCACCATCGCAGATAACGCCAAAGTTGGAAGCGTGAATTTCTTCTTGAGAGCACTAATATTTATTTCCAACCAAGAGACATTCACCTCAAATCTCGTCGAGTGAAAAAAGATCGCGCGAGATGGATGGAGGAGAGAGTGAGAGAGAATAAAGAACAGAGAAGAAACAATGGGAGGTGTTGTGATGCCTAGAGGAGATAGGATCGTAGGATAAGAAAGCGCACACGTTACGATGTGACGTGCGCCCCGTTCGCGCAGTCCTCGTCCACGCAGGGCCATACACGTCACGCGCCCAAGTGGCGGGGCCCACCACAGCGTGGAGCCCGCATGCTAGAGGCAGGCCCACCAATGACCCGTGCTAGTCACCATGTTTTGTTTTTTGTTTCTTTTTTTTTGGCATATTAATTATCCAAGAGAGGGGAAAACAACTCGCCTGAATGCCATTGTTCGGAACACTCAGCCCAAATCGCAAGTGAATGACCCCTTGTCAAAACTTGTGAACGCATGGCTTGAAATCCTTTGCTATGGAACAGAATAATACCAATCATATCCAGAAATTTTAAGAAATGCATAGCAACTGAATGGACCAGCTTGACTCGCCACTTGTCACTGTCGTCGTTAGGGCTTGCGTGGCGGCAGGCATCCATACAAACAAGTACCACCGGTACCACTGCAGTTTGCGCTCAAATTCATATATACCCCGTCCATTCCAAATTACAGTTCGTTTTGATAAATTTAGATATATAACTTTTTTACTACACAAATAGTGTATGTGTAAATGCATAGCAAAATTTATGTATCTAGTTTCGTCAAAACGATATACAATTTGGAACAGTGGGAGTAGTTTTATTCATGACGAGAGTTTCCACTTCTACAACCATATGAAGCATCTCAAGATGCTGGTGAACAGTCATGTCCTAGAAAAAAATTGTTTCGCAAAAAAAGGAAACACAAATAAACAGGTGGGATGGCCAGAGAGTCTGGATCTGATGCCAGAAATCGGATCGTGCTTTTTTTGTCAGAGGGAGAAGAGAAGAAAAACCGATGATGCAGGTCAGAGTTGACCCCACAGTTGCAATGGAAGTAGAGGTCAGTCAGGATCCTTCACGTGGCGAATAATCCAACCATGCTGAGTAGACGAGCACTTAAACTATGGGCAAGTACGCTGGAATGCTGACACGATGCATAAGCCTACATGGACCCAATTGTGAATATAAAACCCACGAGATAAACTGATGTGATGCCCTGATGCAAGAACATGAGGTGGAGATGATGTTGACGGAAACCCGAATGCATGGCTCTAGGAGATGATGTTCACTGTAACCAAGAGGCATTGTTAACATTCTGACGTCTCAGAAGACTCCGAGAGCAACCCAGGCAGAATATTCAGAGCATATGGTCATTTATGCTGCTCTCCTTAAACATGTAAGAAACAGTATAAAATAGAACTCGCATTTCTATTGATTTTGAATTTTGAGCTGATTCATAGCAAAATTCAACAATATCTAGACAACAACCGTTGCAGTTTTCTGAAGTGAAATAACAACAATGACATGTACTCATGATATAACTTAACTGACACTAACTCACTGGATATACAAATCAAATGGAATACCCTGTCAAAAATGACCCGGGTCCTATACAAATCACTGTACTCATGATATAACTTACTTGATTTGTATCTAGACAAGTATGGGATTTGTATAAGACACTGAGCACACCCTCTCAAGTCAAAAGGAAGAAAATGAAAGTACAAGTACATAGGACCCGGGATTTTTTTCTCTCTCCAGGTTGTCTTTTGCATTGCACTGATTACAATGATACCCTGTTACTGAACTGTTATTCATCTTGCCAATAATTTGAAATTATATTTCAGGTTAACCTCGAAACAGTCAGCAAAGGGAAGGTCGATAATTATACAATACCATCTATTGTAACGATGTCATTGATTCCTGTACTGTCTATTGGCACTGAAAATTCCAGCGAGTTCAGGATGAAGGATGTTGCATTTCTGTTGTGCCTGTAGCTTTCTGTATGCACCTCTGCCTGTGATTCCACTTCGTTTAGGCCTACTGATGTAAGTTGAACCTGATATTGTATCACACGTTCAACTGTGTGCAAGTATTTATTCTTTACATGCCCAAACTTCAGGATTCAAATAAAGTATAAATATCCCCTTTTTGTTGGCACAATACATTCAGCTTTGTAAGGGAATCCACCTTCAACCCCTAGACTTTTTTTCATGGGGTTGCATTGACTGACAAAGAGTGTTGAGAAAAAGAAAACCTACCTTGTCTTAGTATACAAGGTAAACTTAGAAACTATAAAAAGTGTCAAGTACCTGGGTGTCGTAGTATCAGAGATCATTTTCAGACATTCATAAATCACTTCCATCAGCATCACACAGGTAATCTGTCACAGTAGATTAACCTGACCAAAGAAAACGGCGACCGACTGAAATTATATCCAACGTGACTTTCATATTTCCCTACTGGTTTTTTAACTCCAACTTAATGGGCCACATCTGAGTTGGAGCTGGACACAGTGGTATGCGATACTTGAGAGCCGGAACACATGGAAACAAAACCCTCAGTAAGTCAGTTGTGTTTCATTTCTCCATTATCTGCGCCACCTGATTCCTCAGGCAGGAGACCTAAAAGGGGTAAGGGAAGCAGCGAACTAAGATTGCAGATGACAATCAAGAGAGGTAGATTTCCAAAGGAGTCCCTTGTGACTCCAAAAACCCGAGTTAGACCAGCACCAACCAGACTACCAGTAACACTCCCAGCATTAGAAATGGACATCAAAGTTGCAAATAAAGTGGCTTCCATTCCTGGAGGGCACAATTTTGCAGCTAAAACCAAGACCGGCATAAATGAAGCCTACAAAAAAGTTAGGCAACATAAGCTTGCATTCAAGGAAGCAATTGAAGGCAGGACTCTCAAAGCACAAGTCTAAGCTAGATATGATCAACACATAAATGATGCCCTGATTGTACACATGAGATATTGACAATGCTATCCTCAAAACAGGCCAACGTATTCCTAAGAATACCAATGTTCACAAGCCAGATCTGCTGATTCTGGACTTGTCAGTCAGCCACAGTTACGGACATATAAAAATACTAGGTTGCAGTGTCACTATGTCACGAAAGAAAGGTACATGATCGGCTGAATGCTTATATGTGATGAACATATATTTTCCATGCACCCACTTTACTATTATTAAGCATTGCAGTAATGTTACATACCTGACCAAGGACAGTGATGATTAATGAATCACCAATAGAGAACCACTCGTCACTGATCCCAAACTGCCGATTAAGCCCAGTTACGAGAAGCACCTAAATATATACAATGCAGTATGTTTAAAGGATGGAAAACAATTCCAGCCGCAATCAAATAAATAGCACAAAAGAGCACCTGCGTCATCCCAAGAACTGAACCTATGATGGTTGTCACTAGAAAGATTTTTCTTAGAGGAATTTCCTTCAGAAAATAATTGTACAGCCCAACACCAAGCAGGGATGCGATAGAGGTAACAAGCTTCACGCGCCCTAGAAACTCTGGGGTGAATCCAAGCTTATTTGTGCTGAAATAAATTATAGGACATAAAAATTTGATCATTTTAAAAACCACATGGGTAAAACCAGTTAATCACGTCTATTCATTACAAAATTGAACAATGAATAAAGAATATGATCAATCAGACGAGAGATTTAGCATGGAAAACCCAAACAGGTAAAAGACCACAGGTACACAGAAGTGAGGATCCAAAGAAGAATGAAAAGCAGGGATGTAACAACAGTCCATCCTTAAATATGTGGTTAAAGTGTTTACATAGGGTATAAAAGGAAACCAAACAAGGAAAAGGTATAATTCTGAAAAAAAAAAAATCAAGCCCCCTGCATGCTTACCTTAGGCTAGTAACTCATAATGAAACATGGCATACGTAATAGGTTACACTTTACAGGTCATTAAAATGCAAACCACAAGCACCAATGATCTGAGATACTTGCTTAATTATTTAATATAGAATAAACATTAGAGATTTGAGATCATACTCAGTAAAAAGAAGGTTTTAGATCATATTGGTACTTTGGTAGATATCTTCAAACTGCTATACACAACTAGTGAAGGCAGGACAACACATAATGAAAGGAACACTTTATTGGCATGTACAAAATAGTGATCCATAGGAACCAAAATCAATACTTTGTCTTTGTATTTTGTGAAGCTAGATAATATTTCCTTGCTTTTGTGTACAGTGTTACAACCTAGAGTAGTGAAATCGCTCCATGTAAAGAAAAGCTAGAGGAAGTATCGAACAATCTGCATGAACTAAGACCTTTCTTCCACTCCATGAATGCTATAGTTATTGGATTACTAGTAACTAACTCCAATGCAACAGTCAAAAAGTAACCGAATACCGTAAAAGGCTTTTTCATACATACATGAAGAAAAACATAGCAGAATCTGACTGCGGTGTTGCTTGCCAAAGGAATATAAACAAGGTCGGCAAGAAAATGTTAGGTTGTTTGACTGAAGTCCAAAGCTGCCTGACGTGCTGCTTAGAGCTCTCAACAAATCCGGAACCAGAGAGTAAGATAGTACGTTCTCCGGGAGGTATGCGATGTTCATTTACAAGAACTGCAACAGCAGATGTCATCAGGGGTAAAAATGCTGTAACACCAAAGACAAATCTGCGTTTACAGGAATACTTTTATCAGTAAACTGAACTAGAAATAATAGGGTATGGGTCAGCTTAAGCGGTACAATCGAACAAACCTTACTCCATAAGTATCCACAAATGAACCGCTGAAATAGGAACTCACAATTCCTCCAAAGGCAGAAGATCCCCAGCAGAGCGACTGGAGAGATCCAGATGTACTCTGTGATTCTCCGCGGGCTCTCTCCACAACCATTGAATCAACTACCTACAGTGTTTCCACGTGTGCTATGAGACAAACCTTGAAGCAATATGTTTGCAAAGCTTCTTGTTCCCCAGTCCCAGCGTGCAATGAAAATGATATGATGATATTTTTTATACGGAAAAGCTAAAGTTTAGATAAAAGTTTAGTCACACTGGCACATTTGGCCAGATGCATCCAATTTTAGAGCAACTCCAACCCTCCCCTCATCCCACCCCCTACCCTGCATTTAGGAGAGAGAAAGGCAAAAAACATCTCCAACGAAACTCTCATCTGGCTCCTAACTTTGAGAGGGCTCTCATCCGCGAGGCCCGACCTCCTACATCTAGGAGCCCCGATCCGGCCTCTCATCTGAGCGAAACAGCAACTGCCGGCCTTCCCGCGCCGCAACAGATGCCGCTCCCGCCACCGGCCTCCTCCCTGCTCGTCTCCTTCGATTCGCGTCCCTGTAGATCGAGCGGAGCTGCGCTACCCCATGCGTCGCACCCGACAGGCCTGCGGCTTGCCGCGCCGGCACACGCGCTGATTCGCGCGTCCTCGTGCTGCTGCGTCCGGGGAGGGAGGCCACTGGCTTGGGTGCACGCGGGCTGAGGGAAAGGGAGGCCGTGGGGAGGGAAAGAAGTCGGGGAGGAAGGAAGCTGGGCGGCCACCGCCTGAGCTCCCAACCACTTGCTGCTTCTAGCTGCCTGTGCTATACTGCAGCAAGAAGAAACGGAAATAGGATTGGAGAGAGAGGAGGGATCTGGGAAAAGAAAGAAACAGATGGCCTATTCTCCTGCGCAGCTTCAATTTTGCAAGGATTTTTCCAAATTACTGATCCCTGCAGTTTAATTTGTTGTGTTTCTCTAAAAGTATTATTTCACTTAAAATCATGCTCACGGTAGTTACTAGATATGAATAAAATATGGTAGAGTTGAATATAAGGAGGCAAGAATGAGAGGTTTGTTGGAGTTCAAGGTGAAATAGGAGAGAGAAACAAGATGAGAGACTCTCATTTGGATGGAATGGGAGGTCAAAAGTAGGAGTTGGGTTGGAGTTGCTCTTAGGGCTAGACAGACCCACAATGAATTGATTAGTTTGAATAGAACTGTAAAATTAAGTTCAAATGGTTAGCCTTACAGTGTAAAACTTCAACGGAAATGTAATTATGTTGGGATTATCCAACATTTTCTTGAAGGAAAAGCCCAGTGTTAGGTTGCCACTTGCCAGAAAGGTGCATTATTAGCAAGCAAACTAGAAAGTTAGCTAGAATAAAAGCCCAGAAGTGGAAATATGTGTACAACTGTTGCAAGAATATTAAATAAAACAAACAATCCAAGCTACTTCCAAAAGGGCAATGTGCTTCAACCTTGTAACAATCCAAGGAAAATTTTGGTAGAGTATCAAATGTGAGCTTGTATCTTATTTATAGTTTGACTTTTGATGATAGTGAGTTAGTGACCATTTATTCCTTGGCTGTGCTGTCATAGATTTACTTGGGTGCCCCCATGTCGCCATGCCTAAACTTTATAGAATATATGATTGGATTGTGTCAACAGCTAGAAGGATGCATTGCAAGCTGCATCATAAATAAGATAAGGTCTGCATAGAAAAATTGGAATCAAGAGAAGAAAGCATCTTTTATAATATTCAGCAGTAATCGATTCCTAAACTTTTATCTAGTTGGTGTATTCAGTATTGTAGGGATTTAAATGAAACATGCTGGAAAGCACAACAAAGATTTTTTTTCTTTACATAAAATATTTACTTAAATCAGTGCAACAAAGGTGACACAAAGCTTGTTTGAGGGGTATTCGTTCCTTTATAGGTGCTCTCAATGTTCCCCGTGTGCAAACGAGTGCATTTGTGTCCAAAATTTTTTAATACCAGACAACTTGTTAAAGCTGTTCTCATGCCTTTATTAATCTGTTAAGTTAAATTGAGTTGTGAGATAACTCAGTGTAAATATGCACTATGCCCTCTTTCTATGAAAATTAAGTAACAATGATCACAGTTCTACCTTTTATTTTTATAAGAATCACAGTTCCACTTGGACTGTACATAATAGAATACAGAGCCCAGCATAGAAAGAAACCAATTTCTCACATTCATAGAGTACATTTGGTGGCATACCAGGTTAAGAAATCACTAACATGGAATTTGACTATTGAAAAGGAAACATGAAACAACTGGAGCATATTGTCGCTTCAATGAATGCGTAAAGACCGAAATAAATGAAATATACATGACTTAATATTACTGATAATTAGTATAAAGGACAGGCGAAGATAAGTTGAAGTTGAGAGTAGAATATTTGGTTTGCACTTACAACATCTGAGAAGGCAACAGAAAGTGACCCAAGAAGAATAGAGGATGCTGCACTGTATTTACTGCTCACTACTGTGGCCATCAAACTCCATGAAAGTGCTCCAAGTAGCCCTGACAGAAAAAGGTATGACCTTCTTCGATATCCAAAGAGTGGAATGGAATCACTGAAAGGCAAGGGCAGAGGATTCAAAATCAAGTGCACACATACATAAGAAAGAAATAGATGTGGGAGGTTTCTTCAGACCTGATAAAGCCATAGAGGGGCTTGATCAACCATGGCAATGATGAGAAGCCAGATACAACTGCAGTCTATATAAAAGAAACTATCTTAGCCAGATACAACTGGAGTAATTAGAAAGAAAAATATTACGTCATGGAATAAGAGATGAACTCTGAAGTCTACTAGAAACGAAGAACATAAAGAAGGTATATGGAGGATGGGAAAAGGAATGAGCAACACATGCCTCAGCTGGATCAAGATGAAGATCATCTTTCAAGTAAAAGCTCACAGCAAGTCGTGCGAGACCTAACACCCCTTGCACGAAATATACAATGGCAACTGCCATATTGTCGGGGGACAGATCCACCCCAAATGCTGTATAGTATCTCGACCCGGGCTTGCTCTTGCGCACGTCATCGGTACTGAGTAGACGTGACCCCTCAGCATACCTACTACTCGTATCACCCTTCATGGAGCCCACTTGATATCTTGGAATGACACTCCCTACAAAAGATAACACGACATGACTGAGCATTTAAGATGATCCTGATGCAGAGGTAAACAAAGCACATACACATACTGCCAACCATATAAGCAATGCATTATGACCTTATGGCTAACGAAAGCATCCTAGAACAAGCTTCTTAGCTACCTAGATTCTGTGGCGCAGCACATCAGCCGCGAGCTGGTCTTCACCTCTTCTATATGCACCTTGTTTCACATTATTACGCCATGTCATGTAACGATGCATCGCTCACCCAGACCCAGCTCCAATTTTACCAAACTGCAGCTGCCGTGCCCAAACTGCAGCTGCATTGCGCCAACCGACGATCACAGACGCACAACCCTAGCAGCTCGAGGTCAGAACACGCTAACCCAGCCGAGCATGCCCTCCGCCTCCATATCCTACCCCAAAATTCAGCTCGATCTCCCGTTCCGCCACACGAAATCCGACGACACGCTGAAATTCCCCCAATCCCGGACCCCGGAACCGCGACCCCGCACCAGATCCCCCGGCAACCAGACGGCTACGCCCTCACGGGAGAGAGAACGTCGAGCTCACCAGGCCGGTGGTCGGAGGACGAGGCGGCGGCAGCGGCGTCACGGCCGTCGAGCTCGAGGGGGCGGCGGCCGGCGGCCTCCTCGTCGTATGGGTCGCGGCCGGCCGAGACTCCGGAGGCCATCCCGCGCTACCTGAGCCCCGCGGGCCGTGGCGCGGTCTCCGGTGGTGGCGGGGGAGGAAGGAGGTGGAGGAGGTCAGGCGGGCGGAGACTGCAGAGCACGGGCCGGAGAAGTTGGAAGCGGAGATTTGGGCCAAGCGCAACGGAGCGGGCGAGCGGCAACATCTGCCCGGTGTTTGTCTCTCTGCCATAGTGGGCCCACGCACTCACCCCTCTCGCTCGGGTTGGTTGGTTGGTTTGATGGGCTGAACTGACCTGTTCAGTGGGCCCATGCGCACAGACCCTCTTCCTCCTCCTCGCTCTGTGCTTGATCAGCTGAGCATCGCACGGGCCCACCAGTGACCATACTGTTTATCAATGTGATTCGACAGACCATAGTGCTGCTGCGAATAAATACAGTAAAGCATATAAAAATGAAAAGAAAAACCGATTTGATCCCCAAGGCCCCAATGACTGGATCAGGTCAGGGCCAGCCCAGGCCATTGACCCACAAATGTACTAGCCCACCAGATGCTCAGCTTCCCTCAGCAAGCATAACAAAGTTCAGACAGGAGAATGACACATATGGCAGAAATCTTCTAAATCTATGCATTTGTAACAACACGTTACTGTTGAAGCTGCTGATGAAACGCAACACAAGCCATGGCGCCATCGCCATCCACATACCCACACACAACAATGGACCTGCTGCTCTCTAGCCTCTACTCACAATGACTAATGGCTGACTCAGACAATTCTCTTCTGTTTTTGTTTTTTCTCTTCACAGAATTTACAGTGGAGACCACTGGGCTCATTGGATGACACAGGTGCAGGCGCCGGCGTCGTCGTCGTCGTCCGAGTCTCCGGATTCGCTGCATGGAAGAAAATATTGTGTAAGCATCAAAGCTAGATACTTGATATATCTTTTAATTTTGACGGTAAGAGGTTGAGCAGTCAAGGGTTGTGTAAGCATCAAAGATTTTCTCCGACCCTAGTGTGGAAAAACTTGAACTGAGAAAACAACTGAAAACATGGAAACTAACACCAAGGATGAAAAATTATATCTGAATGTTTATCCCCATCACCAGCAGGAATGACAATGATGCTAGTAATACTGTATTACCATGTCAATGCTCCATTACTAGGTTAAAATGAGTGATGGGACTGCGACGAACCTAATCAAAACTCAACCTATCCAATCATGATACGGTCCTAGATAGCAACTGGGAAGCAACCTGTAGTAAAGAGACCCTCTGAAAATGAAAGTTCAATTGCCCTGAATGTGATTTTATTTCTATAAAAGCATGTGCTGACTTGACTGAAACACTCATTAGTCTGTATGTAAGTATTTATTTGTTTCTGAAAAGGATTAGTACAAGGTCAGAAGGATAATTACAAGGTCATATTGAAACAGCCACCTGGCTTGTAGAAAATTTATTGACAAAAACTTCAGAGCAATCTCCATTTTAATGTTAACATGGAAACAATAAAAATAAGACAAATAGGGCTACGGCTTAATACTATATGAAACATGAACTGCTGGCAAGTGGCAAATCCGATTTGATGAACAAGTTCTGAAAATAACTAGCATGCTCAACACACCAAATAATATTGATGACTTGATGAGCACACCCCAAAAATTTCACAGATGGATGGACTTGAGCCCTATTTCAAACATCATGCCGACTGCACAAGTATATTTGTGGTTTCTGTACTTTTGGTCTCAGAAGAACATATGAAGCTGGAAAAAAACATCAGTTTGCATATAACCTTCACATGACAAGCTCAATGTAACTAGCAGATTATCTTGACCAAAGTAGCAAGCATGGTGAAAAAGCCTCAAACTGTTTCAATATGTTTCCTTGATGCATTGAAGAAAACCATTGGGTTGCACTGAATAAAAGGCAAATTCAGGACTCTTGGGCAGCCATCCAACCAGAAAGGGGATGGATTATTTGGTCTATAGTAGCTTCATCCAGAGACAAGAAATTGGGTTTCACAACAACTAACTCATTCTAATAAATGATCAGATGGTGACCAGCTGGAAGCAAGCTCAATGCATCCACAGCCGTACATGCACACTCCACTCCAACCAAGGCCAAATATAGTAGAACTACTAGGCATGGCTTGGCCCAACCTTATCTAATTAACCCACCAACTAGGAACAACAAAAGATGGCCGCCATAACCAAGGGGCTTGAGGCGTGAGACAAACAGTTGACCTGGCCATTAGATAGTGTTTTCCCAGTGTCAGCACAACTGCAAGTGACCATGACTTAAAGCAAATGCGCGTTGCGGAGACCTAAAACCAGAACATTCCTCTAGAGATCAGGGGCATGCCACATGTCCACTAGCAGAATTGACGTCTACCTAAAAGGGTGAACAGCACACATCACAAGGATTCTCAAAATTTGACTCTACAATATTACCAAATTTACCCACAATTTCTACTAGCTAGTAATAGTACTAGAAAGGTAACATGGCAAGAACACAGCACGTACCTTGGCTCGAATTCTTTGACTTGTGTGAGATCCTTCCCCAACAAATCCTTCCACTTCACATTGCCTTTTACCACATTTTTACTGCTGTACACACAATCAGCTCTCTTCAAGCAGCTCTTGGAAGCCACCGCCACCTCCTTACAGCCCTTCTCATCATCATCATCATCGCCGCCGGTCGCCGACGCGACTTCCTCAATCTTCTGGACCACGGGCGGCTTGTCCTCAGCGACAGCTGCCGGGCTCGGAGACTCGGATTCCAGATCACCCCCTGCATCGTCTTTGGATTTGGGGAGGCAGGGCAGGTAGCACAGAGGAGGAGCGCAGTTGCTCTCACAGTAGGAGGAACTCCTCATCAAAATGGCGAATTGGGGAACTGAGCTCCGAGGAAACCCAAAACATCAACCAAAATCTCCCAAAGAAACGGATCAAACGAGGCCACCGCCACCAGAAGCGACCAAGGAATCACCCGGCGAGCAGCAATCTCGGCCTCAGAGCAACCATCCACCGCAGCAATCCGAGCCTGGATCAAGAACTGCAGCTGCCAAGAAAGCCGCGCCACTCCAAGAAACCACCAAGCCAAACCGGCCAAGAAAGGCGCAAATCTCTGTGCAGCAAGGCGGCAACAGCAGATCGAATCTTGCACCAAAAGATCTCCTTTTCTCCAGGGACCAGGAGGAGTTGGAAGGGGGATGAGAGAGAAGAAAGGCAAGTGGGTCTCAACAACGAAGCACAAAGGAAGCGGAGGGCGAGGAGAGAGAGAAAGGGGGGAGAGGAATCCAGCCGATAAAGATCGCAACTTTTGCTGCGCTGCTTTGCCTTGCCCGGTTGCCCCCGCCTCGCAGGCCCCCACAAGAAACCGAGCGAGGAAAAAATCGCGGAAATCTCACGGAAGAAATGGAATTCTTGATGGAGGGGAGCGGACAGAGGGATCAAGTGGAGGCAAAGGATAAAAGGCTAGTGGTGCTCTTATAGAAGTGGAAAATGCATAATTGTGGCGGTCTACGACTGGGAGTGCTGGAGTGATAGCATCACCGTTTTGCTCCGATGGAAGAAGACAAACGCCGAGAAAAAACAACGTGGATTTTGTTGGATTTGTGTGATCTGGCTTTCTTTTTTGGGCTCCGGTGAAAAACCGCAGCGAAGAGTGAAGACGAAGAGCCTGCCCCTCAGGCAACTCGACGCATCCAGGATCCCCTGCAATCACTTTCGTATATGTGGAACTGTTAGTGATTTGATGGCTATATTCGGCCTTGGCCTATACATATATATATATATACACATATGTATCATTATACCGTAGCTAAGATTGATAAGAATAAACTTTTGGACATATTTCAAGACGCGTGATTTAGCATGTTGGTCGCAAAACAAAGCATGTTTAGGTATGTTTTAGATACCGCTACAAATCCGTATTTGCACACGACACATGTTTTAAATACTGCCTAAAGACTTGCCGAAGCCTTTTGTTCCTTTATTTGATATTGACTATGTAAGCAACACATAATTTATCTATGCCGTTGAAAATGCGGGAGCTTTTTATTTCACTTTTCCATCGCATTCTATCCAATTTGCAAAGAAAGGCATACTTTAGCTACTACTCAAAACTCAACTAGAATTGTTTTTCGCATTTGACATCAGCTCAACAAAGAAACATACTTTTTAGCTATGCGCAAAAACTTGCCAGTTTTTTTTATCCACATTCGATATTTGCTTTACAAAAACAGTAGATATGTTTATCGACTATCGAAATATTTATCGGATTATTATCTTGGCAAGGCGTGAAATATTTCAATAATCATTGTAAGACTTGTCGGACCCTATTCCGTTTTATTCCCAAATTCCAACCGAATCTTTCTCGGCAAACACCATATATCATAAAACTAAAAACAAAACTTCCTCATGTGTTTTCGCTTCTCCCCGCATTTGATCTCATCAACGTAAAACTAATTCATATTTCAAACGAAAAGCACAAAAACCATTGGACTCTTTCTTTTGTGTGTGTGTGGGGGGGGGGGGGGGGGGGGGGGGAGGGGGCGGGGGGTTTGACAACTTGAACAATAGATATGATGAAAGGTGCTCCAGACCAACTTGCATGGCTTTGAACTAATCATAGACGATACCGATACGGATCCGATTTGTTTAAGCGGACGTGGATCGCGTCCACGATAATGAACCGCGCCCCTGGATGCGAAGGCTACCCGGACGAGCAATTATTTCGCGGGCATTTCAGTTTAGACAGTGACACGAGCACTCCAAACTGTTTAGTTAGGTGCGCGATACTTAAGCATGACTATCCTAGACACTAATCGGATCGCTCCAGAAACCAAACCTGGGCGTAGAAGCACTCTGCCAAGGAATTTTTGTGGTTTATCGCAACTGATTCCGAAGATCACGGTACTTTCCATTATTCGTGAACAGCGTAAACTAATTTGCATATCATGCATCAGGTCTGTGCCATCTTGTCAATTTGATACCACCTTTGAAATTATTATTTTTCTTCCTTGTCCATTTCTCCCCATTTCTCATCCTTATCTTTCTCCCTTCACCTTCAGGTTGCCGTCGTGCGGCCGCCCGGCGTGCTCGCCGCAGGGCCACACGCGGTGAAGCCAGCAACCGCCGGCCCTCCCGGCGTCCGGTAGTCCGCCGCTGCGGCCTCGCGCTTGCGCGCGCCTCATGGCCGGCCACCGCGGGGAGCCCCGCACGTGCCAGGACAGGGAGCTGACCTGCACCGCCGACATGGCGCTGGACGTCCGCGTCGACGTGGTGCACCGCCGCGCGGGGGATCGGCGGCTTGGCGGCCTTGACGCGCCGCCCGGTACTCCCGAGCTCAGGCTGCGGCGCCTCGTCACATGGCGGGGAGTAGCGGCGCCGGGCCAGCGGCGCATGCCGCCGCCCCGGCCGCTGGCCGCGCCTGCCTCCGGGACGGCCGCGGGCGGGGAGCGCGGCCGTACGCGCTGCACCTGTCGTGGGAGAGGTAAGGAGATGCGGGTCAGGGCTGGAGGAAGACGAGGACAATTTGCCATATTTTCTCCGAGGGACTACGGGCAAAAGTGTAATTTTGACATGGAATAGCTGCTGGAAGCTAGTCCGCTCTAGCCTCTGAAATTTTGAGAATTTAAGAATCCGGATTCTAAAATTCTAAGTAGAATCCGGCCCGTTTGGAAGCTGGCCAGATTCTTGATTTTGGATTCTTAGAATCTGGGTGCTTCCAAACGGGATCAAGTCCGGCAATCTCTGCCAGGTTTACGTTCGGAAAAAAAACGCCCAGGACAGAGCAAGACAGCAATGCGATGGCGCCATCAAGGACGGGCAGCAGGCAGGCTGGAAGTGGCGCAGAAGATCTGAAGGCCGACGCTGGCCGCTCGTGGGGTTGCTGCGCGTGGAAGCGAGGGCCGCCTCTGTCCGGGCTGCCCCCGCACCCCCAGCTCCCGTCGCCGGCGTTGTCGGCAGCACCGCGCCAGTGAACATACAGAGAGCAGCTTCCTGGATCCTCTCCAGCTCTCCTCCTGCTCCCCCTCGCCTCTCGCGTCAGGGCTCTCCTCCTGCTCCCCCTCGTGATGACCAGCTACAAGAGTCAACCTGCGTCTCATTTGTGTCCGATGATCTGGCATGCAAATTATATTTATTTTAAATTATCGGTCGAAAAGAAATTTAATAAAATAAATTAGAATGAGATTGTGCATAATTTATTTAGAAGAAAAAATAATTTAGAATATCATGTCATCGTAATTATTTTTAGTTAGCTTATAAAATAGAATACCACCATTTTTTCCTATTGTATTTCTATCTGTTACCCGACGAGGCGACGACCAGCCATAAGTAGCACGTTGACTTGCTGTTTTCCGGCCGGTCATAAAAAAAAATGAGCAACACGGATTGGCATCTCTCTCGTCGCCCGTACTGCTGACTCTGCAACTGAACGCCGCGCTGCCCCTGCGATTCCAGAACCGAGAGCCGCGCGTACTTCTTGCCTCGTACTCGCTCGTCAACAAAGGAAGAATCGGAAAGCGAGGGAGCACTGAAGAAAAGAAAGGAAGCGCATGTGGAGCACACCATGCATCGTCGTCGTCCTACTCCAGACAAAGTTTTGCTTCTTGCACGCTATCCCTTTAGGGGTGAAGCTAGACATTGCTTCAGATGATGAAAATAATCTCCATCGCCTGAAGACGACCTATGAAAAGCGGTCCATGAAATCTCCTTCCTCTTCCTCGTCCCCGCGCCGCCCACCATCCTCGTCTCCGGCAGCTCCCGCCGCTGGATCGCGGCCGGCCTCTGCCTCCATCCTAACAAGCACTCCTCCGCCCCCGCGCCCTCCTCCGCCCCCGCGCCACCGCGGGCGATGCGTGGTCGCGAGATCCCTCCAGTCCTGGTAGATTATTCAAAATAAGGTTTGGAAAGCATTTCGGAACTCGGTCGGTCAGAGCGGCCTGACCCAACAACATGCTCGGCACCTCATGGGCTGAACGAAGCCCACCAGGCCGTGACAGCACAGGGAGAGAAAGCCCAAGATCACGTTGTAGTTTGGGCGCACGCCGCCGCCGATGGGAGGCGGAGCACGGCTGCCTGCTGCGCGAGCAGCAAGCCTGCCGCTGCCCAAAGCTTAGCTCCGCGCAGGTCGGAGTGAAATGAATGGCCATCTCCACCTCATCCCCCTCCTCCTCCCCTCCCCATCCCCGCCTCTCACCCCCGCCCCTTCCCTCCTCTCCTCCTTCCCGCCCCCGCCGCCTTCCCCGCCGCCCACCCATGGTCTCCCCCTCCGCGCCGCCGCCGACCCCCGCGCCGCGCACGCGGTGGCGGTCAAGTCCGGCGCGCTGGGCCCCTCCCTCTCCCCAGCCCACGCGGACGCCCGCGCCGCGAACGCCGTCATGTGCGCGTACCTACGCGCGGGCCGCCTGGCCGACGCGCGCGGGGTGTTCGACCGGATGCCCGCGCGCGACGCGGCCACCTACAGCGCGCTCATCTCGGGCCACGCGCGCCTCGGCTCCCCGGCCGCCGCCGCCGCCGCGCTGCTCTCCCGCATGCGCCTCGACGACGCGCTGGCGCCCACCGAGTACACCTTCGTCGGCCTCCTCACCGCCTGCGCGCGCAGGGGCAACCCGCGGCTCGGGGCCCAGGTGCACGCCCTCGCCGCCAAGTCTGGCCACTGCTCCTGCCCCGGCCCCGGCCCCGGCCCCGGACCGGGGTCGCTCCTCGTCGACAACGCGCTCCTCGGCATGTACGTCAAGTGCGGCCGCCTCGGGGACGCGCTGAGGGCGTTCGGCGGGATGGAGCGCCGCGACGTCTCGTCGTGGAACGCCGTCCTGGCCGGCCTCGTCGAGCTGGGGCGGCACGGGGAGGCGTTCGAGCTGTTCGGCGAGATGCGGGCGGACGGGGTACGCGCCGACGGCTTCTCCCTGTCGGCGCTCCTGGCCGCGGCGGGGGAGGGGTTCGGCCTCCCCGAGGGGGAGGCGGTGCACGCGCTCTCGCTCAAGTCCGGGCTGGAGACGGACTTGAGCGTGGGTAACGCGCTCATCGGGTTCTACGCCGAGCACGGCTGCTCCGTTGAAGACGTGGTCAGCGTGTTCCAAGGAATGCCGGTGAAGGATGTGATCTCGTGGACTGGGTTGCTGAACGCGTACATGGAGTTCGGTCTGGTCGACATGGCTCTGGACGTGTTTGATCGGATGCCGCAGAGGAACTTTATCACATACAATGCGGTCCTAACCGGTTTCTGTCAGAACAAGGAAGGTGTGCGGGTCACGTTCGCGAAGAAGGCAGGGCTCCGAGGCCTGAGGCTGTTTAGGCAGATGGTGGAGGATGGGCTGGAGATCTCAGATGTCACGGTGACTGGTGCCCTGAATGCCTGTGCTATTGCTGCAGATAGGAAGATGAGTGAGCAGGTTCATGCTTTTGTGATTAAGTGCGGCTGTGGCTCTACTCCTTGGATTGATGCTGCGTTGATCGATATGTGCATCAAGTGTGGCCGTTCCGGGGACGCACATCTGCTGTTTGAGCAATGGCGCCACCAAGAGAGCTTTCATATTGCTTGGAATTCTTTGCTGCTGGCTAGTGTCAGAGATGGTGAGTACGAGAAAGCACTTTCAACCTTCCTTCAGATGTTTAGAAGCAGTGGTGTAGGATTCATTGATGAGTTTATGTTGACTGCTGCCCTTGGAGTATGTGGTGCTCTAGGTTTTGCTGAACTTGGGAAGCAAATGCATTCCTTTTCTGCAAAATCTGGGCTTCTGGATGCTTGTGGAGTCGGTAATGCTATTATCAGTATGTATGGCAAGTGTGGGGAGTTGGATGATGCAGTCAGTTTCTTTGAGCGGATGACTTGTCGAGACCTGGTGTCATGGAATGCAATGATCACTGCCCATCTTCTTCATGGTCAGGGAGAAGAGATATTGGACATATGGGGCCAGATGGAGAGATTAGGCATGAGGCCTGATTCCATTACCTTTCTTCTGGTCATATCTTCTTGCAGCCACACAAGCTCAGACTCTACAGACCAATGCAGGGAACTCTTTGTTTCTATGTCAAGCAAATACGGAATTGAACCAGCCATGGAGCACTATGCAGCATTTGTTAACGTCCTTGGCTGCTGGGGTCACTTTGATGAGGCAGAACAGCTTATAGGCGGTATGCCATTCAAGCCTGGTGCGTTAGTTTGGCGGTCTTTGCTAGACAGCTGCAGCAAGCGCTCCAACACGACCGTCCGAAGATGGGCTATGAAGCATCTGCTTGCATTGGAACCACAGGATCCATCCACGTATGTGCTGGCATCAAACCTCTTCTCCGAATCAGCAAGGTGGCACTCCTCCGAGAACACAAGACTGGAGATGCGCGAGAAGGGCATGCGCAAGATCCCGGCACGGAGCTGGACGTTCCACGACAACGTCGTCCACTCGTTCTTTGCGCGGGACAGGTCGCACCCGCAGTCCAGGGACATCTTCGCCGGCCTGGACGTGCTGATCCTCGAGTGCATCAAGGCTGGGTACGAGCCAGACACCACCTTCGTCCTGCACGACGTCGAGGAGTACCAGAAGCGGCACTTCCTGATGTACCACAGCGCGAAGCTGGCGGCCATGTACGGCCTCCTGACGGCACGCCCCGGTCGGACCGTCCGCGTCGTGAAGAACATCCGCATGTGCGGCGACTGCCACTCTTTCCTGGAGCACGCCTCCGCCGCCACCGGCAAGGTGCTCTCGGTGAGAGACTCGTCCGGGTTCCACGTCTTCAGGGGAGGGAGGTGTTCCTGCAGAGAATAGGGACTGCCGGAATGGTACCACCATTTTTGACATGCTTGCAGTTTAGGAAAATACAGAAGATATCCCTGTATTGAGGTTCTTGTACATCACTGTGACAATCTTCAGAAGCCTAACGCATTCACGCGTAAATATTATTTAAAGTTTAACTTTAGCATCTCTATTATTTAAGTTTCAGTTATCTGCTCGATCTGATTTTTGAAGACATATGATCCGCTTGAAACCAGGAGGACATGCTCGGATCAAATCAAGACCAGCCAGGCAGCTTGCCCGTGCCGCCGCCACAGTACCGCCAGGCCAGGTAAGCGCAGAGGCAGCCGCCGGCGACGAGCCCCGCCGCCGCGAGAGCCTGCACGAACGCACGCGTCTCATTATAGGGCCCGGCGGTGAGCTGCCACGTGCAAATCAAATGCCTTCTCTGTACGTACTCACCTTGCGCGTGCCGGGCGGCTTCCCGGCGCGGCGGCCGTCGTCAGCGTCGGCCCCGGCCGGGACGAGCACGTCGTCGACCAAGGCGGCCGCGGCGCACCGGTCGTACGAGCCGCCGAGGCCGCGGCGGCCCGCCGGCGTCGCCAGCGGCCGGTCGTCGTCCTCCGCGTCGGAGTCGCTCCACGCCAGCAACCTCCTGTCCAGGGTCGGCATGGCGGCCGGCGAGACGCCGGGGAGTTTCCCTGCCGCCGCACGCGGGGAAGCCAAACGGCCTGTCGCGCGGTTACTACCAATTCGAGACCAACAACTGCCCGTTTAATTACTTGGCGCTGGCGTTTCCATTTTATACGGGTGCCGGCGCCTGATGGTCGAGCCCGTGGTTAGTTTCGTGCTGATCGAGCTTGTGCTGGACTAGGTGCTATCATTAGGGTGTTATGGACGGGTACTAGTTTTTCACAATCTTGATCAAAATAATTCTTCCACAAAAGAAAAAAAAATAAGATGGTCGCGACCTCCGCTGTTTTGGTGTTCCTCTCCTCTCCAGCATCAAGTCCAATGTCAACCACACTCCCCTCTGTTTCTGCGTGCGAAGATAAGTATAAATTTTTTTTCTCGAATACGTAGGAGAACTGCGTATCTTTGTATTGTAAAAAAATTTTACAATATGATATAAATAAGAGATCGCCGCCTCCAAGTCCTTAGTGCTTAATTTAAGCAGAAGACAGGTCATCCACATCGGTGATCTGAAATAGTGAGCGTTAGCACGTAGATATTCATTCTACTTTTTTTTAAAAAATATTTACGACAAGCTAACAATATTAAAATAAACTAGTAATTAGCTTGTCTTAACATCACAATTGTTACTCGCAAGAAGAAAAACATCACAATTATTTTTCAAGAAATATGGAGGAACTGCAAAAGGAATCCGTAGTCGGTAGACTTACCGAATGAGGGGTGGGGTGGAACATGGGATTGAAACAGGCGCGTTGCAAAAAAAGTTCCACGGTTCTGCTTTTCTCAAGGGGTGTTTGCGCAAAAACAGCAGGCTCCGTCCGGGCTCCCCAATTTTACGTCGCCCTCGGTCCACCGCCGAATTTTACAAACGCCCAATTTTGAATTTCAAAACGTGGCCTCCCCGAGAAGCCACCGCCATGAGCCTCTCCGTCCACCGCCGCCTCGGCGACGCCGGCGGCGGCAAGGGCGGTTCGATCGTCGCGCGCGGAGCCGCTGCCCACCGCCACCACGCGCCCGCCGCCGCCAGCGCTAGCGCCTCCTCCTCCTACTCCTCGTCGCTGGAGGGAGCGGACCCGGCGCTGCCGTCGCCGTCGTGGCAGCCTCTCCCGCGCTCCCTCCCGAAGCGCCGCCGCGACGGTACGAACAACTCCGCCTACGACGCCTCCGGCCCCGCACCGCGGACGCGGAGGACGACGGCGCGCATGACGTGGCCCCCGGAGCGGACGCCGAGGCGCGGCGGCGCCGCGCTCTCCTCGCCACAGCCTCGCGGCCTGACGCGGGAGGAGGAGTACCTCGGGTGGCTGGGCTCTCTGCGTTCGAGGCCGCAGCCACGGGGCGCCAGCGCCAGTGCGCCTCCATCGCCGACGGCGTCGTCCGCGGCTCGGGTCCCGCCCCCGCGACACAGCGGCGGCATCAACGCCTCCTCCTCCAGCACCGACATCAGCCCGGCCGCGCTCCCCAGCACTCGTAAGGGTCGGCCCCAGGCGTCGGCCACCTCGCCCGTTGGTTCTGCTCCATCGCCTCTGTCCGCGCTCGCCACCGCGTCCCTTGGAGCTCATCGTCCGCCGCCGATGACCAAGCAGCTCACAGGGACCCGTAGTGCTTCTCTACGGCCGAAGGCCAAGCTACCCACCAGGGCCGATAGTGCTCTTCCTCCGCTGCAGACGACCAAGCCGACCCCTGACCCTCCTTCGATGCAGACCGACCTGGCACCTCCGCCCCCTTTTCTGGCTGCGTTTGCTCACAGAATCGTCGAGGTACTTTGTTTATTGATCTACCTGCTAATTGTTGGAAGCAACCATGCACCACGATAGATCAATTAGCATCGATAATTTTCAGGACCTGATAGAGTTGGTGCTCTGTTTGCTCTGATTCTGTTATCTGATCTATCAATTATTAACCCTGCAATTGATCTAAGCACAACCATATCCACCGATCATAGTCCCCACTCCCCAGTACAACAACTCTCTTCCGAATGGACATGGATATCTTCCTAAAGTTGTTTCAGTCGTTTGTGCAAATGTTAAGAGCCTGTTGCTGCATTGTCAATAACAGGTCTTGTTCAACCTGAACTATGGTCACCGTTGTGCTCCTATTCCACAGCTGAACAAACCGACCACAAGGGCCTGTTGTGATGATTCTCTGCTGCAGGCCAACACGGTCGCCTCGACATCGGGAGACCCTACTCTTCCTCCTCATCTGTCTGCGTTTAGTCAGAGACTCATCGAGGTAGTCATTTTTAACCTCTTGTATCTTGTGCCCACTTTTGGCATGATGAGAATAAACATGACATGGAAGCAGCACCGAATTGATATTAACTAGGAGGTAGACCAACTAGCATACTTTGCAGTACACTCTTAATGGGAGCTCTCTGTTCGGACTGACTTTGTTCTATGTTGGATAAATTAGTAACTCTGCAATTGACCTTAGCACAAACAGACGGATTGAATTGTTGTCACTAATCCTGTCTTCCGAACGTTCTTATATGCATATCTTTGTGAAAGTTGGTTCTGTCGTTTGTTTAAATATTCAGAGGGTGTTGTACTGTTGCTGCATCAGTAAACTAAGTTTTGTGCATTTCTAATTGCAGATCTTGTTCAACCTCAACTACGGTCACCTTGGATACACTGGTGTGGTTCTTATGGGCGTGTATGCTGGACTGATGGAGCTGCTGTCTGCTTGGAACCCAATCCTGAAGGTTTCCTACGTCCTTTTGCTGATCCTGGGTGCTTTCGGCCTGGGAACAGGTCTGATGGCCGCCACATCAATCGCACCCAATGGTTACACGCATCGAGTGTCCTCGGTGTGCTCCCGCCTCTGCACATGCTTGGCCACGTTCGTGTTCATCGTCGCCCTTGCATGCCACATGGGGAGTCATGGATACATTGCCGGCATTGTACTTGGTGTGGTGGCTGTTTGTTACATGCTGTCGGTTTGGATCGAGGGAGACCCTGCTGCTTATGGTGCTTACACTTGGGTCTGGACTGCCATCAAGTATCTGTGGCAGAGCTTCAAGTGGTCTGGTCAGAGAGAGCCACTCCTTCCCTGAAGACATTCTGCTCTTGGCCTGCTAATGCTTGACCAGTACATTCCTCTACCTCTTACATGATGGATGTGTAGTTGTGTACCATGCCTCAATTTGCTGTGCAGGATCCTCCTCCTCCTGCAGACATGCTTTTGTTGGTCTACGGATTTGGCCAGTAGCTTCCTCTCAACCTCTTGCTTGGAATTACGACCTGACATATCTCGTTGTGATGTTAGGGCATGGTTGTGCATCATGCCTTGATTTCTTGTGCATAGACAAAAGTTTCTTCACTTCAAACTGTTGCCTGTCACTCCGAGTAGATGATTCCCATATTTTCCCTCTACTCTTCTTTGTCTCTTATTCTACGTGCACACAAATTTCTTACTTGTGTCTGTAAAGATAGTTGATATATACAGTTGCAAATGCAATAGATCTGGAGATACCAGTTTACTGGGATTTGTGAAAGGCTATTCAATACAGTAATTTGTTACTTTCTTCTCCCGGAGTATTCATTGCAGGCTTGCAGTAGTTGTTATGCATACTTGATAGCTGCAGTCTTTTCTACACCAGGTTATCGCTTACATGGAGTTCATGCGTGCAAATATCTGAAAATGCTGTAAAGTTCTGAAGAATCTTGACCTCTCGTAACAAAATGTGGGCCTGTGCTCAGCCAACCTGAGGTTAGGGTTCGCTCATGACTTGTACTCTCCACAACTTGCCACGTGTAGGCAACCATTCATCAAAAGTGCCACACTTTCCACGCTTGGTTAGTTAGCTGCAATGAAAATTCCATATCTTACCAATTGTTCCGAGCATCTCTATGTGTATATATTCATGGAGTAATACAGGAAGAAATAATAGTCGCTTGTGCCAGACTCCACACCTGATACCATAAGCTTCAGATCATATCAGCTTGCAGGTCAAACTCTGCACACACAAGCTAAGCTCAGCTTCCTCTGTAAAGCAGACTGCAGCATTGCACCAGCCAGGAGCACCGAGTCAGGCGGCTTTTTGTTGATTAATTTGAGTTTTCTCCTGAATTCACATTTTAAATTTAAACAAGGTAGAAGAGAAGAGAAGAGAAGAGAAGAGGAATTGAAGGCCTGTGTGGGCCACTTCTAGGCCCAATAAGGCCGACAAGCCCAGCCAGGTCGGTCGGCTGGTGGAGCAGACCGCTCAGAAAACCCCCCCGTCACGCCACCCGCCACAGCTCCGTTCCAATTCCCTCCCTCCTCCGCGGCTCCGCAATTCACCGAGCACCTCGCGACCTCGCGTGCACGCAGAGATGGCGGGGCGGGAGCGCGTCGCTGGAGCCGGCCGCTCCCCGTACGTGCTGGTGCTCCGCGAGCACGACGATGCGGGGAGGGGCTACGCGTTGGAGCTCGCTCCTTTCCCGGGCGGGGACCCCGGCGCGCCCACGCGCGCTCACGGCCACGGCTCGACCGGGGAGGCGGCGATGGCGGCGGGCGCGGGCACGGCCCTTCAAGGTCACGGGGGGAGCCCGGAGGCGGCGAGGGGGACCTCTCGCGCTCACGGGGGAAGCCCGAGGAGGGAGGCGGCCGCGGGGACGGGCGCGGGCACGGCCTCTCGCGCTGACGGGAGCAGCCCGACGAGGGAGGCGGCGACGGGTTGGCCCCCTCGCGCTCGCGGCGGGAGCGTGGCGAGCGCGCTGTTTCTGACCCCTCGCGCTCGCGGCCGCGGCACGGCCGTGGAGGCGGGGACGGGCACGCCACCTCGCGCCCACGGCGGCCGCACGACGAGCATTGGCCTACCTTGCGGGCTGCATGGTACTGCGCGTTGTGAGAAAGAATGCAGCCGGCATGTCGGTAGGTTCATCTACACGCTGTTCTCGGTCTTGGTGATCTACGGCTTCTACCTGGTGGCGATGCGTATCGGCGATGCTCCCGCGCCGACCCCCTCGCCGTCTCTCAAGGAAGGTGATCGCACGTCTGGTGACAGCCGCAATGGCGAGTTTCCTTGGGCTCTTTGCTTTGGCATGATTGGCCTGTTCGTGCTCCTGGGAAACCTGTGGTCTCCAGTCAGGGTAAACTACTCTGCTGAATTATTTACTCATTCATGCTGTTTGTTTTCACCAAAAGTTCATATCATTTTTTTCTTGTTTTGGGTGCAGGGATGTTGTACGGGTGGCGACAGAGACCCATGATCTACGTTGCGGTGATGTGTTCTTGAGACATGCCACAGATTGGTGTGTTTGATGACACTACTTGCGTCTAGCGACAACATGAGGCGATACTGATGGATGCGTCGACACTGTACATTGTTCACACATGCCACGATTATTTGGGTTCACATGGGTGGATAATATACGCTTGCTCTTACATTGTCTTCGGTTTATCAGCCAGATTCATGTTTTCGGTTTACCAGGAACACCTATGCATCAGGTATGTGCATGAGATGTGGAGCTCAGATATTGGCAATTTCCAATGCATAGTTTTAGTCATGGATACAACTTCTGCTGTACTGTTCCCTTGCTCGGATGTCCTGCTCTTTTTTTTTTGCGAGGACCTGCTTTTTTCTTTCGATTGGCCGCAGCCCTGTACTGTACAGAACTACTGATGCATTCAGCTGTTAGAAAACGAGACATTTTTCTTCGGTGATAAATCATAGATTTCAGTGGGGTGTTTTCTGGTAAAGTGATTTCATCTGCGATTAGGACTTGCCTCTCTTCTCCGACAGGGTAAAGTCTTTCAAGTTTGGTGTTCAGCTTCAGAGGGGAGGTTGGAAAATAGGCCATGAAAAGTTGGGGTTGAGGGCAGTACCATGGGAGGTAGGGGTGAAAATGTGACATATACTAATTTTTAATAACTAATGTACTAAAATTCACTAACATATAATAATTTTTAATAAAAAAAGTCTTAAAACAAACTTGATTTGTGACGTTACAAAAAAAATTCCAGTACTGTTCAATTAATGTTCATAAAGGCACAAAAAAATTTAGCAAATGGAAAAATAATTCTAAAAATTCAAAGCTAAAATCTAGCTTCAGTAAAAAAATTACTGAAATTCAGAATAGATCCTAAAAGACAAACATATTTCGACATACGAAAAAAACTAGAAAATAAAATTTTAAATAGCCTCACTAAAATAATCTAATTAGTGGAAATTGAAAACTATATATAATATATAAAGGAACGTGAGGCAGTCGAAATCGCCGGCTCACATTGCCTTTTTCTCCGACTTGGAAGAGAGAACGCGCCCGCAACGTGGAGGAGTTCATGCTAGGATTATGCACGTTTCTTTTCATCTTGGTCGGGTCTGCATCGAAACAGAACGATGCAGGTCTTCCCGCAACGTGGAGGAGTTCATGCAGGTCTTCGCGTGCGCCTTCCTCCTCGTCAGGCTTCGTTCGTCGGACAGTTCCGCCGTGAACACGTATCCGGTGACCGGGGAGGCGGCGGACATGACGAGGAGGAAGGCGCACGCGAAGGCCTCGTCCCAGCTCGCGCACCGCGCCGCCCACGCACGTCGCGATGCTGCGCCCCTGCGGCAGCAGAAGCAAACACAAAGTCAGTTCGTCGATCTAGTGGAGTCGCGTAAGCCTCGTGTGCTCGTACCCTGACCGCGCGCGCCCAGGCGGGTGTACGGCCGCGCCGCCTGCTGGGTGGTTCCGGCGGCGTCGCGACGGTGGCGCGTGCTGACCCTGGCCCTCTTCTAGCAGGCGGCTCAGGAGAGCGTAGTAGTCATGCGCCGACGACGTCCCCATGGCCGGCCGGCAATACGGCGCGCGCGCGGATTGGTCTGGTCTGTACGCTGCTGGGCTGGGCCGCGCCTAATATTTGACGAGTCCGTCTCACGTTTCAATTTAGCTCGTTCGCCTCCCTCCTCCGTTGCGGCCCAGGTGGCCGGGTGTTAATTTGGCTCTTTTCTTTGCTTTTTCTTTATCAACAACTTGGCTCTTTTCGAACAACCCCCTCGAGAATCTTTTAATTGTACAAGTTGCCGTTGTCGTTTGTGGCCAGTGGCCAGTGTCTACAAAAGGCGCTGAGGAGGACAGCGGCAGTCTGATATTATGATGGATCATTACTTAGGTGATGACAATATCACACAAATGCCCTACGTTTTCTCAAAAACCAATCAAATATGTAAGCGCAAATCTCTTACTGACGATCAAGGAGAAAATTCGACCCAGACACATGGCAAAAGCAGCGAATTTCATGCCGAAAGGTTAGCTTCATGCGAGGAAAGGTCTCACGGCCGGCATCGGGTACAGCATTTCTTTACAACTGCGGTAGGATACCATACCGCGTCTTCAGATCTACTAATTCTACCATGGGGATTGGGGTTCCACGAACATCTCACATCTCCTGGAGCTCATGCCACCATACCGAACAAATGACCCTCGCTTCAACTTCAGCATGCGCGGTCAGCACACAGTCCGTCCGTAGCAGATCGAAGCTATGTAGAGATTCTTCGCCCATTTCTCCTGCAAGGTTCATCACGAGGTTAGCCTAGCACGGCAACCAGAAGGTACTATGGCAACAAAAGCTGAAGTGTAACACGATGCTAATAAGATGTTTCATAAACACATGGGTCGCGATGAGCTGCAGGTGTACCTTCACATGGCCACTGGGGAAGGCAGAGGTCCGAAGGGTTTCCTGTGTCTCATCCATCGGCTTCCGCTTTGGCATGCTCAAGATGAAAGCAGCTTGGTCATTGGTGGCCGCTGTCGAAGTTATCCTGTAACCTGTCTCCCATCGCCGATGGATGCCTTCGCTTGGGTACAGGAAATCCAATTCTACAACCTGACAGTTCCAGAAAGAAAATGCTTTGTAAATATTCACGCCACAGTTAATGGAAATCTCAGAGGAATATAAATAGGCAAGCATATGGAACAAATAATGCATATGGCAAAGCAATCGTTATAACCTGATTAGAATACCCTGAGTTCCTTGACATGACCACGCCCCAGCGATTTCCAGCGGTGGCCATAGATGTTACATGAAAACCTTCTTTCCACTTTTTATTGATCCACTTGTAAGGGAATGACTCACTAACCTTGTATGATTGCTGAGTGTAAGGAGTTCCTACAATAGTGAAAATATATTACCCAAAACTATATAATAGCCGGCCCTGATGATTTATAAGCAATGCCACGGGGATAAAAATGGAAGTTAACAGCCAAAGTCCAAGAGAAATATTAGGATATTTACGGTTAATGGAAAAATGGTCAGAAAATGGAGGTTCAAGCCACAAGCATGAATAGTAACAAGAAACAGTAACTTTCATACAGGGTTCTTTCCCTCCTTTTCTTCTTAATATATTGATGCGCAGCTCTCCTGCGCGTTCGAGAAAAAGAAAAACAGTAACTTTCATACCTTTGGACATGACAACTAATGAGCTTCCATTGGTTGATCCAGCAATTGCTGTTATGTAATAACTTTTCTCCCACTGCTCCATTATCCAGTCCTGTGTATAGAAACAGAGTTAGGCTTCCTTGATAAACCATTTATTCAGCATTGTCATGCTTGTATCAGATAGTACTGTACCTTGTGCAGAAAAACTGGTGAGAGCTCATAAATTTGAGAACAGAAACCAGTTCCTGCATCCATAATGAGGGCCCAAAGGTTTGCTGAGGAAGCCACACAACTAATGTACAGCCCATCCTCATTGCCCTTTTCTATATGTTGACTTAACCTTGAGTCAGCCACGTTATAATGGTACCTAAGAAACAAGCAGCAAATGTTGACAACAAATTTCAGCAACTATTTCATCACATCTTAATGATCATGTTTACTTTACAAAGCTAGGTGAAAAAGATCGGGATATATGGATTTAGAAGAGAAATGCAGCAATTATAACTAAACTAGTATCAATTCATCATGCCTTGTGGCATCTGATTCAATAATTATAATTACCTCTGCTTCATGGGTCGCCTGGCATTATAAACCGAAATCCATTGAGCTGCTGGGCTCCCTAATCTAACCTTCTTTTTAGGTTGCTCATCTTCTTCCAGATTTACAAGCAATCTTCCGCGTTTCTGACCAACCTATAGTAGAGGAAAAGACAAGATAAGGACGGACAAGTGTGACTATCATATGAAAGTAGGAAATAAGTAGTACAGACCTTGAGGGCCCCATCAATTCTGATTGGTCTCGAGGCAGGTGATTCAATCAAACCATCAAAAAGTGAAATAAGCTTGGCATAATTTGGCTCTTCATCAAATTTCATGTTTGTGACAATCTCAAGAAACTGTTTGAATGGAGCTGGACAGAAACAGCAAAGCATCTCTGGAGAAGTAGCCATTTTCTTCTTGCAAACAAGAAAACTCTTGGTATCTCCCTGCAAACATTGTTACAGGCTGAACTGCTGAAGTATGCTCCAGAAGAATACCATTATGTTGAATAAAAAGGCATATTATAAAAAGCCTACCTGATAACCTTGCCAAGGCAATCTTCCTCTTATTAGGAAAATAAGGGTGTACGCCAGTGACTCCAAATCGTCTCTCCTACTACCGGTGCGCCCCAAATGGGCATGGACACTCGCATATCTAACTGTTCCCCTGCAAAAAAGAAACTTGAGGATAAGTAAAGGAAGATCATATGACAAAAGGAAACTGCTGAGTTGAGAATATAACCAACCTAAAGATATCAGGCCTTTGATCATAATCAACATGATTCCCATTTGCCTCCCTCCACTTCGATGCTGTACAGTTTGGGTATCACATATCAGCAAAACCAAAGGACAAAATCCAGTCAAGAAGGAACAATAACACAAATAAAATATATCAAGTGTAAAAAAAACTATGGCAAGATGGAAGTAAATACTTAGATCAAGATAATGTGATTAATACATACCTAAACCAAGATCAATAAGGTAAAGCTTCTTATCATCAGGCGATCCAGCCTGACCAAGCAGAAAATTCTCTGGTTTCACATCACCATGCACAAACCTGGAAAAGGAGGTTCTTTTAGCATAAATCAACAGTTATATATCTAAGGATGTTCAGTTGAATATAGATATTTTCAGCTCACCCTTTAGAATGGAGCTTCTCAAGAATTGATATGCTCTCTACGGCAATGCAGGCAGCCATATTCGCAGACATCCTGTTCAAGATGTTGAATCATTTAGTCTGCAAACTGAAACATGAGGGGGCAAAAAGGTAACATAAAAAAGAATGGAAGACACTTACGCCTGCCCCATTGAGTTCCACACGTCCCAAAGGCTGGGACCAAGCATATCCATTACCTGAAAAAGAAAAGATAAGTGAATAAAAGTTGTTGAGCTGCAAAGAAATCTAGAATGATAATTAGTGAACTCACGAGAATATAGTAGTCACCCTGACGACCCTTGTAGTGGACCGATGGTATGCCATAACAACTATTGAGAGCGCTGGTAAACAATGCCAAAAGTCAGAAAGATCAAAGACAGAGAAATGGTCCTATGAAAAATGAAAGATGAGGGGATACGTGACATACCTATAAACTTGCCACTCATATGGTGGGCCATAATTGCATCCTTTACTGTTACGATGCTCAAATTTCAATGCAACCTACAAAACATTCGCGATGGATTGGTTTTATGTTAGAAAAAAATGTCTAAAATTCATACAAGGTGTAAGTGGTAAACCTCATAGGCATCAGGGCCAGTGCGAGCAGTTCCACCAGATACCCTTCGGCCAACATAGACTTGACCAAAACCACCTTTACCTAATTTCCTCTCAGTTACATACTCTGGAGAGTTACCTACTTGAACCTGCAGAAATGAAATAGGATTAGGAGACCCTAAAAATTCCTGCATATAAGAAATTATGTCCAAGTTCAACGTATAACCATCGCATAGCAGCCTTTTCTGATTTATGTAAAAATTGTCATTTGCGTGTACTATTGCCCCACAAGAATTTTGCCCACGGCTATCTACTTCTAGGCTATGAACAACTATACTATAACTATACAGAAGTAAATATTCCGTTTTCGCAACAATCCCTGGAAATGTAAGGCGTGCGTTAGCCTTCCTGGTGTTAAATGGGCTCATCTTTTGGAACATTAAGAATGTTTTAAGTAGCAAATATACTGCAGATAGCATCAAACTAGATGCTGAATGGGGAGTGTTCACCCTGCTGATGTTTGATAAGAAATTCCTTTGGGATTTATCAACTAATTGGCGAAACCTTATTTTGAGCCACAACACAGACACATTTTACGGGATTCAGAATGTTTCCTTCAACCATCATAACATAGGCATTCCATACAGCCACAAGGACTAAAATGCGAGATGGGCTACCTGTGCAGTGCATCATGGAAAACCGATACAATTTTTTATCTTTTTTCTGTTTAACATAGCAGGTGACAATCCAATAAAAGCTTAAAAAACAGTTTGTTTATGTAATTAGGTGAGCTACAAACAGATAGAAAAGTAGGAGATGAGGAAGGCAAATGGCAGTATATGGACATAAAATGCAAAAGAGCAAGTAATACCCTCTCTGGGACAGGTGTAGCTGTCAATTCATCTTCAGCCCCAACAATCTTCTCCCCACTTTCACCTTCCATTTTCAGACCTTTATTAATACCAACCTCAGCTACCTTGTTCAAAGCAAGGTTCTTGGCTGCACCAGCAACTTCCAGCCCAGCTACGGCTTTCAGGGGGTCTTCGCAAGCAGGATCAGCTTCTAAGTCGACAATCTCAACCCCGTTTCTTTTAGGCTTTGGTGCCGGAGGCGCTCTTCTCCCAGCAGCAACCTTTCTGCCCCTGGCAGCACGAGTAGGAGCACGCTTTCCTGCTCTCTGCGGAGCAGGCGACGCCGGTTTCACAGGCTGCTCTCCTGGTTGCGGGTCTTCGGGCTTCTTAGACCTCAGGCGTGCTTGACGAGTACTGCTTCGCAGTTCTGGCATCCTCTCCCCATAAAACTCAGGTCAGCGTCCCAGCCCTCCGAGCTCCTTCCAATCTCCACATGCACAGTCAGATTTACAATCATCGATCAATATACAAAAAAAAGAACAACAAATACTGCAAAGAACACACATCAGTATCAAATCTAACAACCTCTCCATCTACTCATCTAACAATATCCCAGAACGAAAAAATCAAACTAAGATGGGGCACGGTCGGGGACAGAGGCCAAGGTAAAAGCACGGGAGAATCAGCCGAGCTGGATCCTCATCGCCATCAAGTGACGGCCAGCTCCCCCCACCACCACACCCTTTGTCGAGGAATCGAATGCGCCAATCGGCACCAAAAAAGAAGAGGGAGGGAAGCATCCCACCCCCATCACCGGATGCACCACGTCGATTGGAAACCGACGGGGCGCCAAAAAAAAATCTCGCCTTTGCACACCAGATTACCGCCAATCGGGCACCAAATCGCCACCACCCTGCACCCAACCCCGAATCCCGACGCCCGGAACCCAAACTCCCACCCAAATCCCACCGCCCGCGCGCCCCGCGACCGCGCCTCGACGGCCCCGACCCCGCCGGCGCGCGGCCGAATCGGCGCGCGCGCGCCTCGCCGGATCACGATTTCCCGCGAATGGACGCCTCCCGCGGCGGCCGATCGCGCGGGAACCGACGCCCCCGAACGCCCCCCGGCGACCCAAAAAAAATTCAAAAAAAAACCAGACGCGACGGGACACGGGAGGCCACAGCCTACAGAGATCGGCTGCGGCCGGAGAGGGAGCGCGGGCGCTTACATCGGCGGCCGGCGGCGGGGCGTGGAGGGCGCGGAGGAGGAGGAGGCCGGATTCGTCGCCTCGGGCGCCGCGCGCGCGTGGGGGGAGGAGGAGGAGAGGGGGAGGGCGGCGGAGAACGGGGGGGGGGGGGGGCGCCGAGGCACGCAGGCACGGGGATTGTTGTGGAGGCAGGCAGCTGCTCGCCCCCGTCTCGCGTTCGGGTCTGGAACGCGACGGCGCCGTGTCGCGCGGCGCGGTGCGGTGCGCCCCATGGAGTGGAGTGAGTGGGCGCCGGGCCGGGGGGCCGTGAAGCTGCCCTGTGGGCCCGGGCGTGTGGCTGGGGAGTGGGTCCGGGCCGTCAGGCTAAGGCTCTCCTAGCCGCTGGCGGATAACGGGCGGGGCGTATTGACGTGGAGAAAAAGACTCGACCTGTGGAGTCCTGAATACGGACGGGGACCAAGTTTTTTCTTTTCCATGTCAAACCTGGCCGGTCGTAACTTCTTGGCGTGAAACTGTGTCGTGTCAAGGTTACAACCACAGCCAAATCAAAATCAAGCCAGATGAAAGGTTTCCTGGGCATGGTAAATTTTTGGCACCAGACCTTGCGACCATGGTAGCAGAAATCCCGATTGCATGGGTAGAATCTTAAGACTCCCTTAATACTACCGATATGTGTCGACTGAACTTTCCCTTTGATTTTCAGCTCAGGGTAGAAAAAATTAGACTCTATTTACTAATAAGTAGTTCGTAGAAAAAACTAGACTCGTAATATAAATAGCTTGTAGCCTTGTACTATTCTAATATCTAGATGAACAAGATGTTGTTTGCTTAGGCTATCCCTAGCAAGCTTCCCATCCGGCACCCCAAACTCACTCACCCAGCAGCATTTTCATCGGCCACCTCAGAAACCGAGCCCCCTCCTCCGACTCCCTTTTCCGCACCTTCTCTCTCTTGCTCCCATCTCAACTGTCGCCCCTGCTGGCAGCACGACACCACGACACCGCCGGCAGCACGCAGCCTGTGAGGGATCAGCGCCGGCGCGGGAAGCAACGGCCGCCTCTCGTCGGGAGGCGGCTGCAGCGTCCGACGGGGAAGCTGCTGGGAGCACGATGCGGAGCGGAACAGCTATGCCCCACCTCGGTTCTTGCGGTGTTTCCTTATCGGGAGCCGGTAGCTGCTGGGGATAGCCTTGCAATCACATGTTTCAGTGTTACTATCTTCAAAGCTGTTGTGGGAGCGGTTAAAGCCGTTTTTTTTACAACAAAGAGCAGTCTTGAATAAGCCTTCCCAAACATCGGCTAAGGGTGTGTTCGTTTCCTGGTGCCTAAAGTTTAGAGGGGTCACATCAAATAGAATCTTGTCATTTAGAAGTATTAAATAAAGTTTAATTACAAAACTAATTGCAGAACCCTAGTGCTAATTCGCGAGACGAATCTAATGAGGTATATTAGTCCATGATTAGCGGATGATTACTGTAGCATCACTGTGGCAAATTATGGATTAATTAGGCTCATTAAATTTGTCTCGCGAATTAGCACCCAGCTGTGCAAAAAGTTTTATAAACAGATTTTATTTAATACTTCTAAATAGTAAGATTCTCTTTGATATGTTGGATCTAAAGTTTAGAGGGTAGGAAACGAACGGCCCTAAACATGAATCAGAATCTACGTACTTTGCTCGAATCTTACGTGTACCCTTCTAAATGTCACATTCCCCTGTACGAAGACCTTCAAGTACCTTTATCAAACGCTTTATCTATAGCTTTTGTAAAAGATAGCTGCCAATTTAAATGTACATATTCACAGGAAAAACATCTATGCACATGTGCTCCTGAGTAATTTTTTTTTGCATTTTCGATAAACATGCCTAGATAAAAAAAAAATCGATGGCCGATTGTGTTACTAGACATAAAGAAATCTGGCTGGACACGCTGATATATGCATTTTTGTGAGTTTTGCTATACTTTTTGTCACAGAAAACGCATGTAGGTCATCTTAAAAAGCATACCACGAGAGATATCAAATCGGGTTAGATGAAAAAACAATATATATTTTTAAAACGAAAAAACGATTTTAGAAAAGGAAACTGGGCTCCAATCTTCGTCAGATTGAAAAAAGAGAGAAGGAAAAAAAAAGGAAACGAAAAGCAGTCGAGAAACGGAAGCCCATCTCCAAGGGGCCAACAACACAGTAACTAGAGCCCATTTGCACAAGTACCATGGCAAGCCCAGCTCTTTCCCGGCCCACTCCCCCAACCATCCTCCGCCCACTGTTTCAAAACCCTAGCTCATCCGACGGCCACGAGGCGCCCATCGCCGAAATATAAGTCCGCTTCCCACCCAAACCCCGAGCTTCTCCGCGCACTCCATCTCCCTCCCCGCCGCCGCCGCCCGCTGCCGCATCCGCCATGGGTGAGCCACTCCCCGCTCCTTCCCGCTGATGATCTTGTCTCTCCGTGAGGGCGAGCCTTTTCGCGTCGGCTTGTTCTGACTGCGTGTTCCCTGCGCAGGGGCGTACAAGTACGTTTCGGAGCTATGGAGGAGGAAGCAGTCCGATGTGATGCGCTTCGTGCAGCGCGTGCGCTGCTGGGAGTACAGGCAGCAGCCGGCGATCGTCCGCCTCACCAGGCCCACCCGCCCCGACAAGGCCCGCCGCCTCGGCTTCAAGGCCAAGCAGGTAGATCTCCGCCTTGCCCTTTGTTCTCATGCCAGCCTAATGTCGGTGTGCGTAGGTTGGTCGAGGGTTTCCTATAACATAGGATTCGCTGCGCAGTGATATCATCTTTTGATGGTTTCTGTTCACAAGATTTCCATGCTTGGCCGGCCATTTCTTATTGTTGTTTCAGGCGATAGATGCCACTTTTGTGTGCGAAATGTAGAATTGTTAGGCGGATAACTCTACTTTGTAATTCAACATGCCATTTAATCATGTAAATTTTGAATTTAGATGATAGGCTAAGATAACTGCTTATTTGTTAGATTGGAACTTGTTGCAGACAGTTCCACACCCCTTTTTTTCCAGCAGAACCACCTGGACATAAAAAGTTAATTCTAGTGGCCAACTGTTCATTGCAAGTCCATAGTATCATCTTCGTGGAAACATGTTTTTCATTCTGTTTTTTTAGGAAGCCTTTAATTCTGTTGATGCATGGCAAGTTGAACATGAAATTAAATTAGTTTCCTTTAGGCCATTCTGTAGGGACCAGTCGAAGAGTCCCAATGCATTGTGTTGGTAACTGGCCTGGTAGGCTTGTTATTTGGTCATAAACTATTGAACCATTCAGCTAGTATTATGTTCAGCCTCTCATTCTGTGGTCAACTGATGCTTGTTGGCTTTGTTGTATTGTGGTGTATCAACATATTGTCACACATCTGATTTGCAGCTATCAATTTGGTGCTCTGATTTTTTCTGTGTGGAACTTTGCTCATTTATGCTTGATATCTGATGAACTTTGAATAGCTGTTACCTGTTCTTGTGCTTGACTTTGTGCTATTTGTGTTCAGGGCTATGTTGTTTACCGTGTCCGTGTGAGGCGTGGTGGCAGGAAGAGGCCTGTGCCCAAGGGTATTGTCTATGGCAAGCCTAAGCACCAGGGTATCACTCAGCTCAAGTTCCAGAGGAACAAGCGATCTGTTGCTGAAGAGAGGGCTGGCCGTAAGCTTGGTGGACTGAGGGTTCTCAACTCCTACTGGGTGAATGAGGTACGCCGGATTGCAAGGAGGAATTTCATGTTTGTAAAGAGTTCTTGTTGAATCTGTTTTGTGCTAATGCCTTTGATTCTTGTCTCTCAACACAGGATAGCACCTACAAGTACTTTGAGATCATCCTTGTTGATGTTGCCCACACTGCCATCCGCAACGACCCCAGGATCAACTGGCTGTGCAAGGATGTGCACAAGCACCGCGAGCTCCGTGGCCTCACCTCCGCTGGCAAGAAGTACCGTGGTCTGCGCGGCAAGGGCCACACCCACCAGAAGAACAGGCCCTCCAGGAGAGCCACCTGGAAGCGCAACCAGACCCTCTCCCTCCGCCGCTACCGTTGAGCTCTGTGCCTGGATACCGGAACCCCTCCCAAGCAAAACTTCGGCTGTGTTTGGTTGCATTTTTCAAATTTTGCTGCTTGTGTTCTGAGCACTTGGAACTATGTTAGAAGCCTACTATCGAGCATATGTCGTGAACTATTTGCAATTTGCCTGTGTTATCAGACGAAGAATGGTTAGTGATCTAATGCTGTGTGCTGCTGTGGACTCACGATGATTGTTTGCGTGTTAGCACTCTCGGTTTGTGCCCATGTAGCTTTGCATCCCGTCCGTTCCTGGTTCTTCTCGTTACAGCACTGTATTGACCCTGATTAAGTGGTTCGGTTGATATGTTGGAGTACATGTTTACAGCACTGCGATGCCACTTGGGAGATGAATCCCTGTAAGGCCTTACCCAAGGCATTGAGGAGTTCCAATCCTCTTCAGACCGAACAAGACCTAATTGGGGCGCTGCTCTGTGATTTATTTCGTGCAAGATTGCACAGTTGTCGATTATGATTGCTGCAATGTTTCTTGATCCTTCAACATTGTATTTCAGGCATATCCTTCAATGGTTAACCTCAGATCTCCCGCAAATGGTAAGAATCTCTACATTTCTTGAATTCACTCAAATAACTATTCCGAGCATTTCACCGGATCATTTTTTTTTCTCGTAAAAGTTGGCGCAAAACTAGTGCGAGCTAAAATCCGGACATTGATCCTTGTGAGTAATGCCTTGCATATTTGAGCTAAAATTCTAAATTTCTGCGAACTAGACTCGGCGAGAGAGATGCTCAAAAGGAATAAAAAGTTGAAAAACTAATGTCCAACAAGATCAAGCAATTTCGTCGGATTTGTACGGTTGAGTAGTTGACTACGTTTTCAAACCAGCGTCCTGCAGTTCAGTTGTCCACGTGTCGATAATTGACTTCCATACCATGTCCCCACGTTTCAGCGAATCATCCACGCTCCACGAAACAAAGCGGTCAAACAAGTCTTGGAGAATGGTCAAAGAGTTCTGAGCTTGGGTAGTGACCAACCAAGCGCAGTTCTGAGCTGCCTCGATGACTTCTGGGTCCCACCTGTCAGCGGGTCAGCTCCAGCCCAAGTGTCCTCCCTAGAACACGGAGCGCGCTCTACTCGTCAGCCTTCCATCGGCGCCACCGCCCGAAGCTTCTAGAAGGCGATGGCGGAAGCTTCGAGAACCTCGGAGGCGCGCCGGGACGCCGTGTTCGGGCGGTGGGTCGTCTTCTCGCCGGCGCGCTCGCGCCGGCCCACCGACCTCAAGTCCCACAACCCCACCGGCAACCCTAGCCCCGGCCCCGGCGCCGGCGCCCCCAAGCCGTCCTGCCCCTTCTGCGCCGGCCGCGAGTCCGAGTGCGCGCCCCAGATCTTCCGCGTGCCGCCCGACGACGCGCTGCCGTGGCGGATCCGCGTCATCGAGAACCTCTACCCCGCGCTGCGGCGCGACATCGAGCCGCCGCCCGAGCCGGAGGTGGTTGACGGGGAGGCGGAGGCGGAGGAGCAGCCCGGGGAGCTCGCCGTGCGCGGGTTCGGGTTCCATGACGTGGTCATCGAGACGCCGCGCCACGACGTGCGGCTCTGGGACCTGGGCGCCGAGGGGGTCCGCGACGTGCTGCTCGCCTACGCGGCGCGCGTGCGGCAGCTCCGGGAGCACCCCGCGGTGAAGTATGTTCAGGTACAGCCGTAGAATGACATTTCTGCTTAAATTGCACCATCAGATGTCTTGGGCGTCTCGTTATTTGGATAGTGGTGAAAATATCGTAGCAAAAGATGGGGGTGCTAGGAGTACTGCTTAAATGCGAATGTGATATTTTTTTGCTCTTGCACGTCAGAATTGGTGCGTGGTAACCACTATAAACATCTTAAACTTAGGAAATGTCAAATGCGGATATATGTTACAGGGAACCAGAAATCTTAGCTGGAGATATTCTACCAATTTTCTATTTCCACATTGGTTGTCTGTTCAGTGCATCTTCAGTTGTAATTTTGATAAACTCTGGCAATATCATATTAACAGTGCGTACAGATGAGATTGTAAGTTCGGATAATTTGTTCTCGTGCCTTCGTATTCGTATGGTTTGCCATGGCAACGTTTGCAAATTTTCTTAACATATACTTGCTCTCGAGGTTAGGTTGCATGGTGGCGAGGAGTGTTGTAGGCTTACCATTAGAGCCATGTTTATGTCAAGAACCTTCCATGGTAGCATAGATATGGACATTGACCATTGAATTTTCAGTTTATAGCAAATTGCTAATTTTTTCTACGGTTCATTTGCATAAGCTTGATTTGTCAATTGTTAATTAGTGAATTTTGAAGAATTAAAAAGTGCTTTATTCTTTGCTTGGGCAACATGGTGTTTCAGTAGTTATTACCTTTGTCGTGTACTGCATTTCTTACACTTAGACCTTTTTAATGGATTCTCCATGCAGCATATTTGTCACCTATACATCTAGGAATCTGTTCACGGACATTGAGATATCGTTGTTAGGTTTAATAAATAGAAACTGCCAATACGGTGGGAGGGAGAGATATCAACATTGCCCTCCTTATATGTCACTATTAGTGCTTATGATCCATGCTGTGTTATTTGCTAGAATTATTGCTACCTTTATCATCTGTCTCTATTCAGTTGGCTTGTACAACTAATTGTTGAATCTCCTTGAAACTAATGTATTTAGTGGATATGTTGCCATCTTTCTAGTTCCACCTGTATTGTTGGTTCAGAGTATCTTCTGTTAATCGCTTGGTGTGTTCATTTATTTGGGTTGAGATAGAGTTTTGGGCACAGATAATGTAATTATGTAAAAATTGCAGTATCATGTTATAAATGAGATTATAATTACATTTAATTTGTTTACTTGCATGGATAATGTTACTATGGCAAAGTTTGCAAATTTTCTGGGCCATGTTATAACATATGCTTGTTGTGGAGGTTAGCATGCCTAGTGGCAGTCAATTCTGTAGGCTTTACATGATTTCAGTTTCTGGTTTTCTGTTAGGCCCATGTTTATGTCACCCATTCCGATTCATGGTAATACAGATATGGACAATGGCCATTCACCTTTTAGTTTAAAACTGAATTGGTGAATTTGTCTGTTCTGTTGAGTTTTGTCTATGGTTCATTTGCATAAGCTTGGATCTGTTGATTCTTGATTGCAAAATTTTTGAGGACTTAAAGTTCTTTATTGTTCACTTGGTAAACATGTTTCAGTTGTTAGTACCTATGTCGCTTAGTGCATTGCTTATGCCTGGACCTTTTCCATGCATTGGTCTTTTCAGCATATTTGTCATCTATACATTGCCTTAGGACCTGAGTGATAGCTCAGTGGATGGGTCGGATTGTTGTGAACCCATCAGTCCTACATTCTATCTTGGATCACCCAGAGTTTCCTACCGGGGCTAACTTCCCAAACAAGAATAGTTGCCTCTCACACGTGAAGCCACAGTGGGAATGCAACATTCTTGTTTGACATCCTAACACATCTTGATATTTAACTTTTGCCAACCATGCAAACTAGCCAGCCACTAAGGAAAAATAGATCAATAATTGCCCTCTTTCTACATCACTGTTAGTGCATATGATGCATGCTGTGTTATTTGTTAGTCATTCAAGCTCATCATGAGCTATGTGCACCGGACAGTCTGTTTTGTGTAGATGTGTTGTTTGGCAGATTTCTTATGTTTACCACAAGGACTGAGGTTGTAAGTGTGATCATTGCATTGTTACTGCGCTAGTGGATGGCAATTAAAAAGATCGTGTTCTTACCCTTTTATCACTCGTTTAGTTTGCTCGTACAAACTAATTGGTAATTTTCCTTGAAACTAAATTGATTAAATGAAGATATAAGTAAGACCTGCTCATTGATGAAGCTATGAATGGATAATACTTTCATTGTTTATGAACCAAGTGCCTATTTGTTCTGACACCCATCTCACTACTATATGTTGGTACTACTTTTGTCCTGTGCATTGTTACCAGTAAGTAATGTCCTATATCTATTTCTGTAATTGACTATGCAAGTTGCTTCTTTTACTTAACAACCTTGTACAATATCTTTGTTAATTTCCTCTTGTGCAAGTGAATAACTTCCTTTTGTCATAAAAAAATAGGTGTTCAAGAACCATGGGGCATCTGCTGGGGCGTCAATGGCACATTCACACAGCCAGATGCTGGGAACTCCCTTTGTCCCTCCCTCTGTGACATCTCGGCTTAACTGCATGAAGGAGGTTTTTGATAGATCAGGGAACTGCAGCCTTTGCGAGATTAGGTCCAAAGATACCCTGATCTGCGAGACGCCCAATTTTTCTGCCATTGTTCCTTTTGCAGCATCATATCCATTTGAGATATGGATTATTCCTCAGCAACATCTTTCTTATTTCCATGAAATTGATAAGGATAAGGTACGGACCGCTTTTAAATCCCTTATATGTTTCATTTTTTGTATAGACCGAATTATGCAGACATCTGCTACTATATACTTTAAAGTTCAAAGTTCCCATCATATTTGCTCTTACTATACCTTTGGAGTTCCTATTAACTTATGGAGAAACTTGTGTGCCAATAGTTTGAAGCATCTGCTCCTAGTTATCGATTTAGCTTGCATGCCTAACCTTGGCTATTGGTGCCCATCTTTACCACTGACACTGATACGAAGATCCAAAGTTCAGGACTGTGTTATATCTATTTCTTTTTAATATATGGAAAATTTGTTCCATGTTGTGGCTACGCATCAAAATGCAGATACTTTGCGTTAGCCAATTGCCGTACTAGCTGTGTTTATCTCATTCCCTCAAAGATTTGTTCCTTCTATTGGGAAATTTGTACATGTCCACACTGAATCATTTACAGCATTGCAATTTTTTGATTCACTTAATTATTTTCTTCTTTTATTCTATGCACTCTGTTGCGCTGATGGGCTTCATTGCATTCTACTGATTACTTGCGAAAATCAGGCATTAGCAGGTTCACTTCCACAGGTTTATGTTGTGTGGAACACTATGGGCCATACTTGCATTACTAATTCTTTCAACTCATCTTAAGATTAAGCTGTTGATATGTTGCCTGCAGGCACTGGATCTTGGGTCTCTGTTGAAGACAATGCTGCAAAAGTTGTCTAAGCAGCTCAATGACCCGCCATTCAACTTTATGATCCACAGCGCACCATTTCGGCTCTCATCATCCTGCCTGCCTTACACACACTGGTTCCTCCAGATAGTGCCCCAGTTAAGTGTAATAGGTGGGTTTGAGCTTGGAAGTGGGTGCTACATCAATCCAGTTTTTCCTGAAGATGCTGCCAAAATTTTGAGGGAACTTGACTGTTCAACCTAGCTGGTGGTTGGTATCTGATTGTTCCCTAAATATGAAAGAAAGCTATGTTCCACAATACTTTTCCTGAAAGAAAAAAATAGCATGCTAATAATCCAAGTGGACAGCTAACATGATATGTAACAGCAGACCTTGTTTTGGCGAGGATGATCTGCTGGGGGTTTCACTAAACTTTTATCTGAATTCCCCGGCAAATAGCTATTGTCAGGCCTGCATGCCAAGTGTTTTTTTTATTTATTTTGTGGGCTGTCAGGTTGATGATTGCATGTTGATTGTACAATTGGGTTAAAAACAGAGTTTTCCAGACTAATAAATTGTTGATCTTTCTGACATTTCCTGGTGTGATGCATATGCAACTTAACTTGGGTTATTATATGATCCAATGTCTTCAGGTCATAGTATCCTGATGGTTAGCTTAAAGTGTAGCAACCTGATATTTTGTTTGCGTAGAGGTTGGTATTCCTTGCAGTCAGGTGTTTGGTGAACCAAAATGAGCTGATGTTTTCAAGACATTGTAAACTATCTGAACTTATAAAAAACGAATAAAAAATCAATTAAGCAACTTGTCAATAGTTGGCTCAAGTGTTCATCGAAACATATATTTGCCTTTTAGTTGATGCTTAACATATTTGTCATACATTACAAGCACAACTGCCACATAATGCCTTTACAGACGCAGATGCGTCATTTGGATGTACATATTGTATCTTCATCAAATGGTTAAATACAAGTCTCACCAAGAATAGCTAAGCTACAGGTGTGAACTGCAACCTACTGACGGAGATTGGGACGATCTGTATGGGCATGAGCTTAGCACAGTAGGCTAGTGCAGTATGCAAAACTGCAAGACCAGAGAAGAGAGGCATCGCCGCCTTCTGCTACCACCATGTTTCAGTTGCTCACTGCTTGCCGAACCCGAACAATGACTTGATGGCGTTGAGGGCGTTCTCGTTGATGAACGACTCGTCGTAGTTCTTCAGCATGGGCTCGAATTCTTCCGATTTCCTCAAGTTTTCAAGATCCGGGTCGGTGCGGATTCGCTGCAGGAAATCAAATGTGTGCCATTAGTTAGGAACTTGTTGGTTCTCATGTGGCAAGCCGGCAAGAGAGCTAGTAGTTACCTTAAAGTCTTCGTAGCCTGATTTCAGGGCATCTTCCAACGCAGAAAGCCCTGCTTGTATCTGCGGAGGAATGTTCATATGAGTATTCGGTAACAGACATGCCTTGCATAGTGAGAGATCAGAGAACAGAGAAGTATCCAACCCGGTTGAGTTTGGAATAGGAGCAGGCAACATTGTAGCTGGCAATGGAAGCCTCGCTGCTCTCTGGTTTTGATCCCAAAACCGACTCGAACTTCTCCAATGCCTCCTCATATTTCCCATCCCTGAAGTTTTCACAGGTCAAATGGATTTCAAATTGAAGCAATGTCTTAGCACTATGGACAGCTCAAGAATCATTTCACTGACTTGTACAGCCTGAGCCCCATGCGGAGGTCCTCTTCCCTCTGCATCTTCTGCGCCATCTTCCTCTGGTAGTTTTGCAACTGTGCGCAGTTTTCAGACATTGTCATTCATGAGCAAAAAACCATTGATCTATCTATGATCGTTCGGCGCACTTCTACAGAAAGACCTGAAGATACAGAACTCATGCTTCTTGGTGCGTGTGCTCACCTGGATCTCTCTCACCCTGCCGCTGACCACTCCAGAGTTCCTCTCAGCTCTTATGATCTCCTTCTCGGTGAGCTCACCAGCACCATCCCACTTACCTGAACCCAATTAGCAATTAGCAGGGTTATTCAGAAAGCAATTCTCAGTCACATGCATCTATGTTGCAAAGATGAACGAAGTCAAGATTCATAACTCATAAGCAACTAACTGTTCTACTTAACTTGATGGTCCTATACTTCAGAGAGAGAGAGAAAGATGGACAAATATTGCAAAAAGAATGGAGTAACTAGTAAGTTCTTACCAAACCTTCTCTCCATCTTCATGTAGAGAGGGCCGACCCTCTGACGGATGGAGTACATGGTCTGGCCGTACCCTGCCGCCGGCCAGATATCGTCCCCGAAGACGGCGCTGCGATCAGTTCACCGGGCACAGCGAAATCGTTTCTAGATCAGCTGATGCATCCAATGATCCAAGAGGAGGCAGCAGTATCGTACGGCGGGACGGACCAACCTGGTGGCGAGCACCTTGTCGCCGACGGTGAACTGCCCGGTCTTGTCGGCGGCAGCGCCGGGGAGGATGGCCTCGACGTAGGTGCCGCCGTCGCGGCCCTTGGAGAACTTGAGCCCGTACGGCTTCTCGATCGTGACCTCGTACTCCTCGTACGGGCGCTCCTCCTCGCCCCCGCCCTCCGCCGGCTTGGCCTCCGCCTCCGCCTTCGCCTCCGACGACGCCCGGACGACGACGGCGGCGGTCCTCCGCGCGCCCCGCGGGAGCAGCCTCACGCCGCGGCCGCCGAGGGACGCCGCCGGGAGCAGCCGCGCATTGCTGCTGCTTCGCGGGAGGCGGGCGGGGGAGGAGAGCAGCGGCGGCTGGTTGGCGCCCACCTGGTGAGCCAGCGCCGCCATGGCTATGAACAAGCTTTGCGCGCGCAAGGTATCTGCCGCCGCGCTCGCTAGAATGTTCTTCTCCGCTTGGCGGCTGCGGGCCTTCTCCTCTTCTTCTTAGCGGATCTTGGTGGTGGTGCAGAGCTGCAGATGAGGAGGAGACGCTTCTGTGGCTCATCCTGGGCTATGTGGCGCCAAGAGCGCTAGAGCTCCGGCGCGAGACGGAGGCCACACACCACCAAGGCCACAGGGCGATCAAAATAGGGGGGGGGGAAAAGTTCTCTGCGGCGGTGCCGCACCGCGCCCCTGGTGCGACACCGCTCAGAATGCCGACGCGTGTCCCGCTTGATGCAGACATCGGTGGCATGATGCAGTGTTGCAGGTTGAAGCTGCATGTCGAAACCACAGCCACGATCCGATTGGACTCAAGCAGTGCGGCGTCCGCTCAGCAAAAGGGCATGGCTTGGTTTGATTGTTTCTGCAGCGGCATGCGCCTGGGCTGTGCGGGTGATGCTAATTGCTAAGCGACGGGCGGGCCAGGAAGAAGCCACCTAAAGTTTAATCCCATCTTATCTAATGGAGAAGAATAAGGCTGCTGGCCCTGACAATATCCCATCGAATTCTACCAAGTGTGCTGGGAAGTAGTAAAAAAGGACATGCTGGAGGTCGTTAATGATTTCCATGCAGGAAAGCTGGATGTTTGGAGACTTAATTACGGCACCATCACCTTGCTGCCAAAGGTCAAAGATGCTGAGAAAATCCAGCAATATCGACCTATTTGTCTGCTAAATTGCTTATACAAATGGACCACCAAGACTTTAGCTCTGAGGTTGGATCCTTTGAATGATAAGCTGATTCTCAAATCCCAAACAGCCTTTATGAAGGGGAGAAACATAATGAATGGGGTGATTGCCCTTCATGAGATTCTTCATGAAACTAAAAAGCAGAAGCAAGGAGGGGTTGTGCTGAAGTTAGACTTTGAGAAAGTTTATGATAAAGTAAATTGGCAATTCTTGTTCACAAGCCTAAGGATCGGGGGTTCTGTGAAACTTGGTGCAATTGGATCAGGAAGGTAGTCTCTGGAGGGACTGTGAGTATCAAGGTTAATAACAAAACTGGTCCCTACTTTACAAGTCACAAAGGGTGAGGCAAGGAGACCCCCGGCCCTCTCTCCTGTCCTCTTTAACTACGCGGTAGATTGCCTAGCAAGAATGGTAAGGCAAGCTCAGCACAATGATTTGATTGTGGGCCTGGCAGATAAGTTAATACCCAGAGGCGTGGTCATCCTGCAATATGCAGATGACACTATCATATGCCTGAGGGATGATGTGGAATCTGCTAGGAATATGAAGTTGTTACTTTATCTCTATGAGATGATGTCTGGCCTAAAAATAAACTTCTGCAAAAGTGAGGTCCTGGTGATCAATGGAGATGATGAAAAAGTCCTTCAGTATGCAGAAGTGTTCAATTGTCAAATTGGCAGTTTCCTAATAAAATATCTAGGTGTTCCTGTGAGTCCAAGCAGACTGCAGGTCAAAGATTGGACGCCCTTGGTAGAGAAAAATGATAGAAAGCTGGCTGTTTGGAAAGGTGGATGTTTGTCAATTGCTAGTAGAGACACAATGATAAATTCCAGCCTATCGAGTGCTTTCATATATCATATGTCGATGTACTTATTCCCCAAAACTGTCACAGACGTGTTGGATAAACAGAGAAGATCCTTCTTCCAGCAAGGAGGATGTTAGAAAAAAAATATATCATCTGATCAAGTGGGAAATAGTCTGTACCTGGAACTAGTCGGAAACTAGTGATTCTATTATTGAAAGTATGGTAGCGGGCCCATAGGATTGTGTATGTCGTGTACTTTTCTTAGAAAAGGGATAGAACATGGTCCACGCCTTACATATGTTGTAACTACTCGTAGCGTAGTAGAACTACTCAAAAAGTAGTGAAACTAGTCGGAGACGAATTAATCGGGTAGGACTCCTAGACTTGTATCTGACTAAAACTTCCATATAAATCTATCCTCCCAGACTATATAAGGGTGGACAAGGATCCTCTCCAAACAGAAGATCACCCGATCACCACATAAGGCAATACAAACCACACACAAGGCGTAAGGTATTACGCTCTCGGCGGCCCGAACCTGTCTAAACTTTATGTTCCGTACACCTTCGAATTCCTGATCTCGGCGATACCCTACCTACAAACTCACCACTTCGGGGATATCCCTTGATGGTCGTGGTGGTAAAACACCGACAGGACGGGCAGAGACCCCTCCAAAGAACATGCCATTTAAGGCAATACAAACCACCACGAATGACGTAGGGTACTATGCATACTATGGCTCGAACCTGTCTAAATTTCGTGTTTCTTGCACCTTCGAGTTCTTGATCTCCGCGACATCCTACGTACAATCTATCATCTCAGGGTATTCCTCGGTGGGTTTGAAGGTTAAATGCCGATATTATGTTACTAAGCTTATCATGATAGCACGTGTAGATAAACTAATGGAGTAGATACATTAGTACTAGATAATAATTATAATTTTTAGCCTACGGACGACACCTTGAAGTCTTAATTGAACTGAAACAGTCATGCACGTGGGCCGGATGAGGTAGTGTGCATACATTTTAGTTGGGCGCCCACGCTGCCAGCCCGCATGCTGCTGTTGGCACCTTTTGCGAATTTTGAGTTGGACAGCCGGTACAAATTTTAGGTGGGCAGCTAGCCCACGCTGCCAGCCCGCATGCTGCTGGCTAATCTGTTGCGAATTTCAAGTTGGACAGCTGGCCCAAAGACTGGTGGCCCACGCGCAGCTTGCGGGGAACGGGGGAGGAAAGCGCAAATGTTCGCAATGATGCGTGCGGGTGCGAGTGAAGAGTCGCAGAAGACCCGCTCTCTGTCGCTGCAAGTGGGCCCAGGTCTTCTTCCTCCTGATGACGCCGGCCAGTAGCTGGTGGGAGGCGGCGGAGCGGCTGGTGGTCTCGCCGACGACGATCGGGGTGGTGGTGGTTAGGGTTAGGGTTAGGGTTTCGGGGTTTCTGAAGTGGAGCTTTCATGCGGAGGCTATAGAGGGGGAGGGCGGGGGCAGCCTGGTGGTGGTGGTGGTGGGTCGGCCGGCGGCGGAGGCGAGGTGGTGTAGGAGCGCTGCCGGTCGGGGGCTGGACCCCCGTGGGCGGTGGCTGGCAGCGGAGGCAAGAAGAAGTTTGGGGTTAAAGGCCGGCGACACGGCGGTGGGTGGGCGGATGGCGTGGTGGCGGATCCGGCGCCGAAAGCTGCCAAAGATGAAGGAGGCGGCGGCGAGCACATCGTGGATCTTGTACGACGTGTCACCTTCCAGTCACGCTCGTTGCTCTTAATGGGACCTGAGGAAAACGCTTGAGGGCGCTCGCTTCAAGCGACAACGGTGATTTTGTCACCTCCAGTGACACACAGTTGCCCCCGTCCGGTGATGGCCAAAGAGGCAAGAGGAGATGCCGAATCGAGGAATGATAGCAGCGGCGAGGAGGAATGCGCTCTCCACCTCCGAGCATTTGTGGAATGCCTCCAAACGGCGTGCTGGTACCTCATCTGAAGTCTTTTTATCTTCCCCTAGCCATCCTGATTCACCGTAATTTGAATAATGATAGTTTTTCACACGCTAGGGATTAGGATGGTGCTCGATGAAATGCCAACAAGTTATGTTGTATACCTTCCCGTGGTCTAAAAGATCTTCCTACGATGTTGTGGGCCAAAATCACTTCGCATCCCCATAAGCCCAAGCTTTTCACGTTCTTGTATGCCGAAATTACTTAGGGTCTGTTTACGACTGCTTCACTTCGCCAAATTCGACTTCGCTTCGTGAAACTGTAGCCAAACACTCTCAGCTTCACCAAAAAACGTGAAGTTGGCCCCAACTTCACGAAATCCATGAAGCAGCCAAAATGGTACTTCACGAATAGTTATTTTGAACTCTCTCGTGAAGTTGGGGGAAAATTACCCACCAATGCTACTGATTACACATCTCGAATGAAACGTTTTTCTTCTATCTATCCCGTACTCGCGACCCCCCACTCTTCCTCCCTCTGTCCGCTCCCATCCCTCAAAACCCTAGCTGCCAGCATGTCCACGGGCGGCGCGGGCGTCGCGGGCCCTGGTGCGGGCAGCGCGGCGGGCGCGGGGGGCGCGGCTGGCAGGGGCGGCGCGGCCCAGGGCGCGGCCTGCGTGGGAGGAAGCAGGGGAGGCGCTAGGAGGGGCGGCGCGGGCAGGGGTGGCGCGGGAGGCAGCAGGGGTCATGCCCGCATCTCTAGTCTATTTATTATCTATTTATAATGTATTGTTATTTTTTAATTAAACGTTTAGATGAAAAATTATAAATGAAATCTTCTCGTACATCGTTCAAGGGCATAAGGGACTTTTCCAATCCGAATCTTTTTTTTTCTGAAGCTGAAGTTGGTCTGCTAGCCAAACACTTTTAAAAACTCTGCAACTTTAAAGCTGAACTGCGATGCGAATTGTGAAGCAGAGCATCCCAAGCAGGTGCTCAACCGGCCCGCAAGATCTGCTTCAGGTGATAGATGCGGATTCGTCGCTGAAGCGATGAATAGCATTCCGCTGAGACGGGGCTATATATCACCCGGGCTACAGACGTTGCATCCATCACCTAAAGAAATATGCATAAAAGAAATCAGCCCATTACCATCGGTACAACCTATGGCCTATGATCAGTGTTGTAGCAGGTCAGACATAGAGAGCAGATATTCATATGCACCGCACCACGTGAAAGAATGTGACTCTTTTGTCAGAGGTGGAAAGATGTGCTTGCCTGGAGGAAGACTACTAGTTTACGAAGTTTTTTCTTTTTCTTTTTTATTATTTCTGTTTTCTTTACAAAGGCCATCGGTCATATTTTCTTTCTTCTTCTATTCTTATTTGTTTCGTGTTAACTTCTCATCTTCTACTTATTTATCTTTTTTCTTCTAGTTCCTAGTGCGTGTACTATTTAATTTTTCTTTCTCTTCTTTCTTATTCTAAACCCCACATAGATATTCTTTATATGATTGTAATTTGTCTTTTTAATAATTTACTTTATCTACTTTAATTCTTATATAATTTAATGTTAACAAACCTATATTTAATTTTTCTTAAAGTAACATAGGTTCAATTTATATCTAATACATCCATATTATAGACTCATTATTAGTTTATGATTGTCGGTACATACGGATAGGGTACCTCCCGCTAGGGTGTCCAGGCCTTCGGCTTCCCATAATCCATACTCCCCCTCATCTCTGGGCCACGTGGCATACGGCCACCGGGCCTGACAGCTGGGACCGCGGTCCCCGGACCCTCCCCCGAGCTCCACGAGGCCCGGGGTCTCTGACCACCCAGGTGAGCGGGAGAGCTCTCGGGTAGCCCCGGCGGACCCGGTCTCCCCTGGGAGGTCCGGGGCCGCGACGTGTGATGGCCGGACCATCACAGGTCAGCCCGCTCCAACCGGTCTCGGCGGCCCCGGGTCCCCCTTCCCCTGGGAAGGGGTCCGGTGCCACCATGAGCTGCCCAGCGGGGGGAGTGGGGCTGGCCCCGCCGCGTGCCTGCGGCCTGAGGCCCCTTACTGGTCGCCTCCTCACCTACCCGCATTCAATGCGGTAGCTGAGTCGGGCGCGCCAAAGTCAAAAGGTGCGGCCTGCCACTGACACACGGGGCAGGTAAGCTGACACCACGGTAAGCCCGTCTGTTTCCAAGGCGGCGCGTCGTATCACCGCGCACAGTACGCGGACTGTGTGCAGTCCCGTCACGGCGCTGCGCGCGTGATGATGGCCTGTAATAGGTGGGCCAAGGCGTGCGCTGTAACAGTGCGCGCGCCACAGGACAGCCCCGTCTCGCCCTCTGACCGAAGGTCCCATCCCAACAGTAACAGCACGGCTTCACTGTTGGGTAACGCTGACGCCGGACACTGTACAAGACAAGGCTGTACACGGCCATATCCTGGCTGTAGATACGCACATCAACTTCTCGATAGAGAGGACTACGGAGAGGAGCTGGAGTTGAAGATCTCTATGACTCTCGTAGAACAGGCTCCTGTAAGCCGGACCCACATGTCGGGGACCCGCTCAGTGTAAGCACTCCCCTTGGACTATAAAAGGGAGAGTTCACTCGTTAGAACACATGGAACATCCAAGGTTCAACAATCAGAAACACAGCCAATACAACACCAAAGTGGACGTAGGGTATTACGCTCCGGCGGCCCGAACCACTCTAAATCTTCGTGTCCTTCCTGTGTTCATCGGTCCACCGATCGAGCGCTCCTAAGTCTCCTCCAAACCCATCCTTAACTAGGATTAGGCGGGTGCTTTCCGCCACCCGGCTGGAGAATTCCTCCGACAATGATGCAAGAATATTTATTCACTTTATATACTAATTTTATTTTTCATGTGTATATATTTTATTCACTTGAAAGAATAACTTATACGTGATGTAGACATGTTTATTCTCAGTTTAGAATCATTTATTCCGTGGGCAGCTATTTTGTTCACTTCTGTAGACTAAATTGTTCAATGATATGAACTCATTTGTTCGCAATATTTTTTTATATAATTAAATATTTACAATGTTTAATATTTTATTCGTAATATACTATTTATTTATCATCATTTTTAATATATTTGTTCATAAAAAAGATCATTTGTTCCTGTTGCACAATTGTTTGTTCATAGCAGATAAAATTAATTATTACGTAATTAAAAAATAGTTTTGAATATGCATGCACGTGGACCGCCGTCATCATTTTTATCCGTTTCTGCAAGCAATGCCCTGCTTTGTGTGGATAACTGTGTGAGTCCTCTCTTTTTATTGATTCCTATGCCATATCAGATTTTTGTATTTGATAGCCTAATTAATGTTATGGACACCAGCTGATCTAGAGGGTTGGGATGCCCTTTATAACGAACTAGTGGGCTGATAAATAAAATACATACGGTCCAATAATAATTCTCGCTTCAGGTGACGGGAAGAAAATTTATCGCCTTGAGTGACGGCTAGTCACGCCCTTCCGCTGAAACACGGGCTACTCGTTCATTTTTGCCCGCTCGTAGGTCCGGCCCACCTCCCTGATTGGGCCTAAGAGGATCTCGCTGTAGGTCCAAACCACCGAATATATAACCTCTCCGATTAGGGTTTTCACCTTCTCCTCTCGGTCTCCCAGACCCGGCCGCTGCTCCCTTCTCCCTGTGGCCTGTGCGCCGCCACCCGCCCCAAAGCCCGAGACCCCGAGTCCCTGACCGCCCCTACCCATCCCCCGGTCCTGCCTCTGAGCGCATCCCATCCGCCCCCTCCTCCTTTCGTTCCTCTCGACGAGCAAGGGTCAGCGGCAGCGCCCCCGGGCCGGCCGTCCCCGATCCGTCGCTGCCTGCCACCACCAAGTCCGCCGTCGGCTCGCCGCCCTAGGGCCGGCCGCACCTTCTCCTCGCCGAGCGTTGCCCCCGTGGGCATGGCTTCTGCATTCCGCGCTTGCGGTGGACTGTTCCGCTCCAGGATCCGGGGTTCAGGATCCACCTCGATCCGAGGGTCGTCGTCTGCAGCTGCTTCCTCGCAACGGCAGCTAGCGGCAGATCCTAACTACTGCTACATCTTGTAGGTTACATATATATTTCCATGCCTTTCATTTGTTACTTTATGCCTGTGAATATGCTTTTTTATCTGTTGCTCGAAGATCTGACTGTTAAAACTATAAGCTATGATGTGTGTTAGTTAAAACTTGCTTCAGTTCTAGATTCGTGAGCGCTAGTAGTGTTACTCTCTATAAATTTATAAATTTGTAGTACTAGCATTTTCAATATTTGCACAGATGGTTGCTCCAGAATTTCTGAGAAGTACGCTTCTGTTTGAACTGGAATATATATTATGTACCATTATCATAAATGCAAAGGTAGAATCCTATACTTTCTGGTATAGGCAATTTCTGGTATAGTCAATTGTCCACCGTGTCTTGTTCTGTTCTGGTATTGGCAATTTTGCAGCATTTATCTATTGCAGAATATTTGTAGAGATACTAGCAGGCATTTATTGTCCAGAACTGTGTTTGTTGTGTTTGTTATTTTTTGAGAATCTTCAGTAGGATTTTTTTGGCAATAAGCAATGTAACTATATCCTAGGGCTTTTTGTTTATGAGGTCCTCTACATTCTGCTATAATTATAACCTGCAACAAGCTGATAGCCAAACTGATGTGTTGGACTGCATTGCAGATTTTTCCTTTTAGAATTGCACTTAAACTCCATCTGATTGGCCTTTTTCATTATGTTGTAGGGGTTTGGATGGACGGCCACGTCCCTATTTATTCATTAGGAAGAACTCATTCCTTGAGAGGGTAGCCCCTATCTATTCATTTGGAAGAACTCATTCCTTGAGAGGGTAGCAGATGATCAACTTATTGATTATGTTGATCCATCCCGATCGTATTTCACATCCTCCAAAGAAAAGAAGATTTTGATGCTGTATGTCTCCAGCGAGCTAGGCCTATCAGTGAGTGGAGTTTTTAAGGATGGCAATGTTGGAGTATTAGAAGGTCTCAACATCGTGGCATTTCGTAAGTTGGATATTAGGCCATCTGCATCTGGTCCCGGTGGATCTTGTCAGCCCATGTTGCATCTTCAGGGATGCTTGGAGCTATATATGAAGCCTTTGTCAGATTCTTCAAGAGAGAAGTAAAGAAGATTCATGGCAGTTGGTCTGATAAGGTGCTACCTTTTGGATTGGAAAATCTTTTCAGATCACTTGATGACAGCACTCGTGTCAATAGCAATTTGACTATATATAATCATGAGTATTTTCCCAAACAATGTCCATGGAATCCCATAGACTTTTGAGGAAGCGAATGTCAATCCATGGATAAAGTGCTGCGATTTATCCCAAATCTATTGTTTCTAGAGACGCATTTCTAAGTTACTGGATGGGAATTCACAATCCATTAAGATCAAGTATATATTTAGAGGGGTCAATATCACAGGCGTGACAAGTGGAGATAGTTCTGGTGGCACACCTAGTGGAGGCAGCTTTGGTGGCACACCTAGCGGAGGCAATCCTTATGGCTTGACGAGCAGTGGCATCAGCCTTGGAGTCTCAACCGGTGGCATCAGCCTTGGAGTCTCAACCGGTGGCACCAGCCTTAGAGGCTCAACTAGTGGCACCAACCTTGAAGGCTTATTTGGTGGTGGAAGCCCCAGCAGTTTGGGGATTGCAGGGATTGCAGCTCTTTATCTTAGCAAGATTGATGCCAAGTTATATAAAAGATTTAATCACAGCCTTCTCAGGCCAACAGATTCTAACAGGCCAGAGTGCACTGCATCCTACCCATGCCAATCAACATAACCATGGCATTTGGTTCCAAATGATCGACTTATTGATTATGTTTGATCCATCCTGACCGTATTTCACATCCCGTAAAGGAAAGAAGATCTTGAGAACCGGGCCTATGATACGTCTCCAGTGAGCTAGGCCTATCAGTGATCGGAGTTTTTGAGAAGGGTAATGTTGGAGTATTAGAAGGTTTTAACATTGTGGCATTTCGTAAGTTGGAGATTAGGCCATCTGCATCCATTACACTACCGGACGCGGCTGGGGCACTCGGTAAAGACGTAAAGGCTCTCGGCAAATCATTTGCCGAGAGCCCCACTCGGCAAAGGGCTCTTGGGGAAGCCGGGGTCGGCAAAGGATACTTTGCCGAGAGCTTTTCCTCGGGTTCTCGGCAAATTGTTTACCGAGAGCCAAAAGGGACCCTCGGCAAAGAAAAGTGGTCGTCACGGCGCGCCACCGTGGACGGATCTTTTGCCAAGTGTCACCGTCAGGCTCTCGGCAAAGGACCGAGTCAACGGCCACCCTGGTCGCCTTCTTTGCCGAGAGCCCAGTCAAGAGCACTCGGCAAAGAGGGCATCCAGAGCTGCGCCGTTCTGCCTCTTTGCCGAGAGCTACTGGAGGCAGCACTCGGCAAATCTTATTTTTTTCTGCAGCAAGTGTATCCTTTGAATGTATGGAGCATAGATAACTGGATTACTGCCATGATGGAGCATGTACCTCAACTCCGTCCAGAAAAAGTGAAAGACACTAAAGGGCGGGTGATCAAAGTCCATAGCTAAAAGAAGCAACTTGATCGTACCATGAATCTTAGTGCGATCACCCCTCTTGGGAGTCAAGGTCTTCCGGAATATCCTGTTCATGATCTCCATATATGGACGTAGTCCATGAGTCGTCGCTAAATCCGGATCCTCATCTCGATAGAGAGTCATAAGATCTTCATCCGTTGGATTGATGTTATTGTGAATTTCCATCTCATCTAGAGTGTCATCAAGCTTAAGGATAGTAGCAAATTGCTTGTATGAAACTCCGAAGGCGCGCCCTTGAAGATTGAAGTGAATAAAGGAATTCTTGCCCTCACCTTCAAACCAAGCAGTGGAGCAAAATTGAGCAACCAACTCATTGTTCCAATTTTGATTGAGGGCCAAGAATTTATAGAGGTGTTTCTTCTCACATTCACTTATGACCAAGTCAAAGGTTGGATTATTTTTCTCACTCATTTCAACCCAATTGATGTACTTGGAGACGGTGATAGCATTCTTCTTCTCAATAAAGACGGATATGTACCAATCAGCTTGAAATTTGCTCCAAAACCTCCTATCCGTGATGTACTTCTCATAATTATAAGGATTTTCCTTTCTTTCCTTAAATGCAGCACCTCTTTGCTTTGTGGTGTAATCCACTCGCTTCACTCCAGGGTCACCGAAGTTGATCCTTGTGTACTCCGGTCTGTGCATGATATACTTCCGGTAGGGTTGGAGTGGAGGATAATCATCAAAGATAGGAGCTGACTCTTGAGGCACATCTTCTTGTGGTTGAGCAGCTCTTTGGTAGCTACGTCTGGGTGCCGCATGGCTAGGACCGCCCATTTGGCCAGCTCGACTCATTGAAATTTTGGGCGTTGGCTTCCTTGTGCGCTTAGGTGGAGGAACGACTTTAATTTCATCGGAATCGGAGTTGGAGATGGGATCATGCAAGAACTTGGTCCTCCTCTCATGCACCATCTGTACATGTATAGGAAGTATACTGCTTGGTTAGAAGTAATGAAAGAACGGGTGGAGACAAACAAAGGATTATGCAGTAACAATCAGAACTGAGAGGTCCTGGCGGACTGTCCGCCAGGACGCCTCAGTTTTGAATGTTCCCGCAAAAATATGTGATGTCAAGAATTAATCCAATGGGGCTCAAACTTTGTAGGCACATTCTAGATGATAATGGAAGCCTAGAATTAAATTTTGAACAACATTGGGTGGATAGATTGGGAGATCGACTTGAATAAAGGTTTAGGTTATGAAATGAACATGAACATGTGAACTAAAGATTTAGCCATCCATTCTTCAAGATTTTCAAGGAATATCATGCTCTACCCAGCAGAAAACAATAGCTAAAAGCATTCCTCAAGATATGCATCGAGTAGAGAGATTGATGGAGGATTGCATATACCTTGTTTTTGCCCTAGGATGAATGGAAGTGCTTCCAAAGGATTGGAAATGAGGGGAGAAGGTTCTTGCAGCCTGTGGAGGGGCTCCTTCGCCGTGGACCTTGCGGAGGAACCGAATCCTTGGCTCCACGGACAATGGGGGGTGTTGTCCGTGGGGAAGGAAGAGAGAGTGAGAGGATGGAGTTGTGTTATGTGGATGAAGAGAGATAGAGGAGCTTCATCCAAGAGGTATAGGGGGTTTTGGACAGCCTCCCATGGACACAAGACGATGGGCCCACAAAGAGATACGTTGGATGAAAGAAAAATGCTGGCTGACCCCGAGATGTCCTGGCGGACAGTCCGCCAGGACCTCTCAGCCAGCCAAATAATTGTACACAATAAAGAAAAAAATATATTTGATTTGCCGAGTGTCGGTCAGCTGACACTCGGCAAATACACCCTTTGCCGAGTGTCAGACATCAAACACTCGGCAAAGCTAACGGCGTTAGTTCCTGTTCACGGCTGACGGGTCATTTGCGGAGTGTATCTGTGTGCCGAGTGTCAGGCTCTCGGCAAAATATATTATTCCGAGTGTTTTTCTTTGCCGAGAGCGACACTCGGCAAAGAATGTGTTTGCCGAGTGCCCGAAATATAGCACTCGGCAAACCTATTGACCCTTGGCAAAGCTGGTCTCTCCGGTAGTGTTATGTTGCATCTTTAGGGATGCTTGGAGCTATATATGAAGCCTTTGTCAGATTCTTCAAGAGAGAAGTAAAGAAGATCCATGGAAGTTGGTCCGATAAGGTGCTACCTCTTGGGTTGGAAAATCTTTTCAGATCACTTGATGGCAGCACTCGTGTCAATAGTAACTTGACTATATGAGTTAACTGTAACCATGTCCATGGAATCCCATAGGCTTTTGAGGAAGCAAATGTCAATCCGTGGACAAAGTGCTGCGATATTGACAAATCTATTGTTTCTAGAGACGTATTTCTAAGCCACTGGATGAGAATTCGCAGTCCAGCAAGGTCAAGTATATATTTAGAGGGGTCAATATCACAGGCGTGACAAGTGGAGGTAGTCCTGGTGGCACACCTAGTGGAGGCAGCTTTGGTGGCACACCTAGTGGAGGCAGTTCTTGTGGCTTGACGAGTAGTGGCATCAGCCTTGGAGGCTCAACCGGTGGCCTCAGCCTTGGAGACTTATTTGGTGGTGCAAGCCCCAGAAGTTTGGGGATTGCAGGGATTGTAGCTCTTTATCTTAGCAAGATTGATGTTAATTTATATAAAAGACTTAATCACAGCCTCCTCAGACCAACAGATTCTAATAGGCCAGAGTGCACTGCACCCTACCCATACCAATCAACAGAACCTGCTAGGTGGCTAGAACTAGATAAACCCAGTCCCCAGCCATCCATATGAAGCGGTAGTTGTTGATGTGCATGGTACACCATGGCTAATGCTTTAAAAAAATATATGGATAATAGGTACAATTCTCTCCATATAGTTTTGCTGGTAGAGGACATGACTAAAAAGATGCATGACTAAAAAGATGCAGTTATGCTTCTCAATCTTTTCCTAGATGGAAAATGATAGACGAACGGCGAGGTGCCGTTTAGGGTTTAAACATGTTTAGACGTGTTTAAACGGAATTAAACGGCCGTTTGTAGCCAAAAAATAGAGAAATTGTATAGCTTTTCACTAACCTTTTGTGAAGTAAACATGAAGATTTTGATGTCCTCCCATCTTGGGATATGTACCTGAAAATGAAGGTACACTTGTTAGTATGTGGTATGCATAATTGTACATTGCAACAAGACAAATGTTGTTAAATACGCTCACATCAATGAGAGATATAATAGACACATCAAACATCATCCACAAAGCACAAACATAGATAGTTCTTACAAACTAAGCACCACAAAGTCACAAACAAAGCATGGTTCGTACAAGGAAAGCAACAATAGTTCATAAAGTGGATAAACGATAAAGATAGTGCTAATATGATTATGACGACCAAAGTCTAATGCTTAGCCCATCAACTATCATTGTCTTCCTTCCTCTCTTGCTCAAGAGCAGTTGTGACCACCACATCATCGTGATCATACTCAAAGTCAATATCCTCCTCATTTATCGCTTCTTCTTCGTTATCAGACTTGGGTTCTTCTTCAACCTCTCTTGCACTAGCCAATCTTGCACTTCTATGTAGTTTTGTGACCTCATCAACACCACATGTCTTAGCAATTAGTTTCCATGTGAGGCCTATCACAGGCTCAACATCGGACCCTTCTTCATCTGCACCTTGGACCATCCATCCTTGAGCAAAGGTTCCTTCGGTTGCTACAAACGGGTCTGCATTTTTGTTCTTTTTGGCTTTATTTTTCCTCTTTGCATGTAGATGATTGAATCTAACATAGACAAGTGATTCAACTCTCTCACATGTGAGCCTATTCCTTTTCTTTGTATGGATCTACAATATATCAAATTAATTCATATGCAATTAGAGTGACTGAAAAAAATGAGACGTGCTGAATACAACGTTCAAAAAAGCGCGCTTAAGCGCACGCCTAAGCGCGATTAAGCGCGACGCGGGAGGGTGGCGCTGCGCTTCGGCCGTAGGCGGCCTGTTCCGCGCCAGGCGCGCGTAGGATTTTATGAGGTGCTCTTGAGTGTTGATTTTTCAGAAGCTCAAGGATTTTTCTATGAGGGAGAGGACAAAGATGCACTAGTTCACTTCAGGGATGAGGATGAGGAATAAATGCCAGGGACAGGTATACCATGGTCTGTCCTAGGAGATGCAATGGGAGTAGAGGAGGAGCTTCAACCTCGCAGGAGTGCAAGAGTTGCTAGAGAAGTGGATGAAGAAGACTGGGAATCTGAGCAAGAAGATGATGACAATGTGGATGACGATATTGATTATGAGGACGACGGTTGTGAGATTACAAAATCCAATGATTCAGTCCAGTTGGATTGATGATTAGTGGCATTGCAGTAATGGAATGCTGCCAATGCATATGTAATATGCAGTTATGAACTATGAACTATATATATATATATTATACTAACGCTTATATATTATACTATGCAATATATATATATATTATACTAACGCTTAAGCACGATTACTCTTTTTGCCGAGCCCAACGCCCGCCTAGCGCCTAGCGCTTTTTTTACCATTGGCTGAATAGAGTAACTGACTTAGTAAATTTTGCAGACTTACCCCTTCAAAGTAGCTCCAATTTCTTTCACAACCTGAAGCATTTGATGTCAAAGAGATGATTGTAATAGCAAATTTCTGTAATGTTGGAACTTGTGTTCCATAATTTGCCCACCACTTAGCTGCACAAGAATAAATGGTTAGACTTAGTAGAACAGCCAACGATACAATTTGATGCAATCAACTTAAATATCTGGACTAAAATCGTAATCCTTGCAGCCAGCTTGTGCTACTTTTTTGCAAAATGTCCAGCTTTGTCTTTAAACTTGTGAAAGTCATGATAGAATGTTTCAATAGCCGCAATAAACCCATCCATGACATCCTCACTGTCAAAGATGGATGGTTTGATGTAGCTATAATAAGGATTTAAACAATATGCAGCCATATGAACCGGACAGTCCAACCGTTTCTTCATTTTCTCCTCCACAATTTGTATGATACTCTTATACAAAGCAGCCCTAGTCTAAAATAGAAGAAAATCTATAACATACCAAATTTGCTTGCAGTTCAAGATCACCAGTTTACACCTCAGCAGCTAAGGTACTTTGTCCCTCCTTCTGGCCTGACAATTCCAACATTGCCTTATAAGACAATATAACTTTGTCGATGGCTTTCTCGTACCACTCTTCATTCCATAATGCACATTGCATGAACATTATGGAAGTGTGCATATAGCCTTTTTGCTTGAAACATTCAGCATAGTTCATTTCTGACACTTCATGATACAAGATATTCAGTACTATCTTGTCACGAGTTTTTTCTACAACATTTTTCTTGTAGAAATGAAGAATGTCCCTGAAGAGTTTAAGAGATGTTAATACTTAGAACATGATAACACTAGGCTAACACTAACAAAGACCACCTCTTCTTTACCTGTCGATATCAGCACGAAAAAACTGATCATGCTTGTTGCTGTCATCAGTGGACTTCTCATCCCTTTTGGGCTTCTTCTTCGACACACCCTTGTTCTCCTTCAACACTCTCGACGGATCCTTACCCTCCTTCAACACTTTCCTCTTCCTAAACTGAAAGGCGGTATGGAATGTGTAACATGTATGTACTGATCCAAAAAGTACATATATGGTAAGACTTATACTTACCGCTTCCTTGTAATTCTCAGCATATTTAATCTCGCTAGCTTGAACTTATGCAATGTCATTACAGCCAAACACCGTGTTTTTCCAATCTTTCAGCTAAAAAGGGGCACGGAAGGGAATTTTATTGTTAGACGTTTATGAATACATGAATGCATATGCATATAATTTGTACATACCTTGACGCCTTTCTTAAAGGCAGCAACAATATCACGGAACTGTCCCTCCATATAGTATATCATCCGTGGGGTCTCCATGTCATTTGGGAGAGGACAATCTATGTTCTCCAAGAAAAAAAGCTGCTAGCCAGTTTTTGAGTTAGTCATACAACATTGCTGTTCTAAGAAAAGAAAAGAAAGGATTTCAAAGATACTTACAGTAAAGATCAACGGGCTGAAAACCCTCTTAGTCTCATCGAAGATTTTTAGACATTTTTGCATATGATCAATTAATTTCTTACACCAGTCAGTTGTAACTAGCTCCTGTATATCATACACATGTCCCAGATTTTCAGCACTAAGATAATTTGAAGCGCTTGTGAAGATTCCAAACTGAAAAACAGCGGCTATATAAAGCCTGACTTGCAGCATGTGGTCATCTCTTGTCTTAGCTTGTTCACAAGCTTCTATAACATCTTTCAGACTCCATTGTCCATCCTTCCCAGAAGCAGTTCTAAGAGCAGATTTAAGAGCATCCCTCACTTCAGCTGGAGGAGTTGGACTCTCATCGTGGCACTTACGGGCTTGCATAAAGAAGCTGCCCATATGGAAAAATTTCTTTCCCAAAACTCGTGCATATTGATTTCAAGCAATACACCAAAGCCAAGATCTTTTAGCACTTTGACTGCATTATCTAATAGCGTTTTTCTTAAATCTGGATAATTTTCTAGCTTATACCGCACTTGGTCGCCTCCCTTCAATCAAATAAACAACACTCGCGTCAACCCTTTTCATTTTATCACAGAGAATGCAGATTAGCAGGTAGAAAAAAAATGCCGTGATAAGGTTGCAGAGATGAATACCGTTTGATTGGGCATTTTGTCGGAGAACCAAGTGACAGAGACCACATCAGTTCCTGTAAAATCGTAATATTCCATAAGAAAATAATATAACAAAAGCTATAAAGTTTCAAATATATGTTGTTCTTACAGTGACTTCTTGATGTTATTGTAAAAAGATTGACACCAATTACTGCTGGACACTAGTGTTCGACGATATGCCTATGAGGTATATCCTGGTGAGTGATAACATGCCTTTTTGTTTTCCTCTACTCTTTGCTCTTATATAAAATACAAGTAACCTGGTGTGTTAATCTATACTAGGCTCTGAATATTGATAGGTTGAATCCACATTGGTGTAGAATTTTAATTAGACTAAGAGTATATTCTCATACATGGTTCTAAAAAATTAAACAATTTTGTGAATGATTTAGACATTTAGTTACTGCTCCAGAAAAAGAACAACAAAGGCTCTGAAGATTTACTCTGATCAATATTTTATTCTCAGCTAGAGATTCTTACCCGTGAGAAACAAATATTTTAGTACTAGCACCGTAGCACGTTTCTCTCCAACGGCAACAAGCTAGAGAGAGGAGTTTCCCTAGGAGTTTCCTATCCCCAGTTAATTGAACGTGTTTAAAGCAAACCTGCTCGATGAAGTAGACAAGCAAGTCCTGTGACAGTTCACGGTCACCACACTGATATGTCCACGGGAAATGGCACGTTTGGATCACACCAGAATTGACGGGCGTGTAGGGGCTGTTTCCGTACCAATGGTTTCGTACCAATGTTGAGGTGCATCATGTGTATTTACTCAAATCGTGTCGCAGCTGTCAGCGACAGCAAGTTCGAGTGGGACAGCGATAGAGGTGGGCAGGAGGCGGCGAGCTTCCATGCTACTCACATCGACGCTCCAAGGCACCGACACGAGCCTCGAAAGGAACAAGGTGGATGTTGGTGATGGCAACATGCTGACTGCAGGTGACACGATAATGGTTCACCTGCCATGTAGTATCATGAATTTTAAATTTTCACTTAACTGAACTTGCATTTTTTGTGTTAGAACTGAACTAGCATGCTCTGAACTGAAAATTCATTATACCAAGCGTTTAGGTCTACAGCTAGAATTCGTTCATCTTCAATCCTTTTCTGCCTTTCGAGCCTTTCATGTTCAATACCCTGGGATGAAATATTTCATTTCAAGTTAACAAACAAAACGAACAGTGAATGAGATAAATAAGCAGAAAACAAAACAACGGCTTACCTCTACGACACAATTGGGTTCACACTTCAACCTCCAGGTTAGTTGCACGAAATTGACCTTTCTTTCCATGGTTGGCAGACGTGAGTATGCATACAGAATTTAGGGTCTTGAAGGCATTGACTTGCTAAGCTATAAGTCATATTATCAACGTTATGAACTGGATCTAAAAGTTCTGCCAATGCTATTTCATAGTCTTCTCTATCAGAGGCTCCGCCATTTTGTGATTACTCAGGCATATTAATCTCTGAGCTCTTCTGCTGATGCTGGCGGGAGAAGGGCTCATCAATGCTACGCCTTCTACTTGTAACACTATGGTCCCCACTGTATCGATCACTGTGTTCAGCATTGAACTTGTACCAAGTGATTTTGCCTTGTGACGATAGTATTCCGCAAAGATACTGTTGAGCTTTTTTCATCCTCAGTCATCTCTCAGTTATTTTCATTCTCAGTCTTGTCTCAGTTATTCTGTTTAAGTTTTAGTTTTTATCTAAGCATTTAGTCATCATTTTTTTCATTCTCAGTCATCCAGTCATTCTAATGTTCACATCTAATTATGCTATATCCAGGTATATTATCTTGACAACCTTGATACTGGGGTTAGTGCTGCAGCCGATCTTGACAACCTTGATATTGGGGTTAGTGCTGCAGCTGATGAACCTGATCTTGAGATGCCTCGGTCTAAAAAATATTCAAGTGATGTAATCGAGAAGCTTTGCAATGCAGACCGAGTGGCATCGAAAGATGGTTCTATTTCTTACGGCAAGTTGCCTGTAAGTAATTTTATTCATTTTGTGTTTGTGCTGTTTTTCTGAATGACTGATGTTAAAAAGATGGAATGACTGAGGTCTAAGATAGAATGACTACTGCTGTCTAAGTTATTTCTTCTGAATGACTAATGCTAAAAACATGGAATGACTGAGGTCTAAGTCTAAGTAATTCTACTGAATGACCGAGACTAAAAGGATAGAATGTATTTTAGCTTCAGTCATTCAGGCGAATTAATAACGGGCACACTTGTTATCTGCACACTTCCATCTTTGTTCACCACCTTCTTATATCTGCACTTCTTACAAAACGAACAGTACTTGAGATTTTCATTTTTCTTCCATAATAACATGCAATTATTCTCACACACATGGATTTTCTGATACGGTATCCCTAAACCAGCTAACAACTTCTTTGAGTAGTAAAAGTCTTTCGGAAACTTGTGAGGTTTCGGAAGCATGTCCAATATTAAGTCAACAAGATTATTGTAACAACTTACTGAAAAGTTGTACTTCAACTTAATAGCCATTAACCGTGTCACAGCAGTAAGCTGTGATAAAGTAGTGGCCCCATGTAATGGTTCTTTTAATGATGCAAGCAGACCAAAATATTCCAGTACCTCAGTAGCATTCTCAACCTGTTGAACAAAATCATCCATCATTGCATCCATCCTATCTTCATTTTTCTCAAAGCTATCAACTAGGTTGTATGCCTCCTGCTCCTGTGACTCCCCATGCTCGTACCACCTCTCATAATTCGGCATGAAACAAAATTTGCAGAGGTGACGCTCCATATCAATCTTGACTTGACGAGAACAATTTTGACACTTGTTACATGGACACTTTGCCAAACCACCGCCAGGAGACAAGGAAAATACATGATCAACAAAAGCTTGTGTGTTGACCATCCACTCTCGCGTAGGCATTCCGTTACTTCTCCAACCATCATACATCCAACTTCATTAACGAAAGTGGGAAATGTTACTTCATTAACGATACTAAGCAAACAAAAATTATCAAGCATATGTAACACAAATATTTTTAGATATTATTAATGGTATATATTTTCTAAGAAATAAATTAGAAATCTTATTTATAACAATGGTTATGCTTGGGTTCATGCAAATATAACAGGGAGACAATAGCCATAAAATCACCGTATAACTTCATCAAATCCGTGAAAGTAAAATGTATATTCCTACCACATCATCACAATATTCTTGGAATCAGAGAGATGTTTAAAAATACAGTAACCCTTAGAGTAATGGACAACAATGCATCACTAAGTTTAATAGTTATTCTGTCAGTTCAAAACTAGCACTAGCTGTTTTGTTAGGGTTGGGGTGCTCGATCCGTCTCGCATAGCAGAAGGAAAGAGAAGGGGCGGGCATACCTGGAGGATGCGCTCGACCGGCAAAATGCTGCGCGAAGACAGGACAAATGGCGCCGCTGCTCGACCAGTCGTTGCTGCCAGGGAAGGAAGAGCAAGGGAGGAGAGAAAAGTTTAAGAAACAGATGGAGGACATGAAACCGAGGGGGCACGCGGGGCCAGTGGCGGCGGCGGCGGGGCCGAGGCCGGCGGTGGCACACGGGCGCGACGTGGCGGCGGAGGGCCGCGGGGTCGCGTGGGGCCGGGGCAGGCGGCGGCGGCGGGGCGCGGGGGCGCTGGCGGTTACGGCGCGCGGAGGTGGGGGCGCTGGCGGTGGCGGCGTGCGGCTAAGATAGAGAAATAAAACGTGGGGATCCAGCTATTAGGGCACCGCTATTTTCGTCGGCCTAATTTCAGGTGATAAAATTAAACCTATTTTCGTCGGCCTCAGCTGAGCTGACAAAAATATAGACTTTGTTTCGTCGGCCCGGGCCAGGCCGACGAAAATAAGTATAATTTCGCCGGCTTACACAAGCCGACGAACTAATTTGGTAATTTTTGTCAGCTTGCCTTAGGCCGACGAAATTAAATGTGACCAACGAAATTAAGCTGTTTTGGTGTAGACCTTAAGCAGCAATGCTACCTTGAGCAGATGGGCATATGTTTGCATGGTTAAAGATGAAATACTACGGTGAGATTCTACAAAATAATGATACTAGTACAGTTAATGTCTGTACTGAGAATTTTGGCTGATCAACAGCTATGCTTTTAGTCAACTAAACTAGTTACTCCCTCTAGTCATGAATACTGACGCTTTGATCACAATCCAGTCAAACTGGACCATTGATAGTTTCAAAATAGTTATTTTAGAACGTAGAAGTGTCATATGTGCTGATTCTTTCTTGAAAAATATAGATTTTTATAATCTTATACTTTGCTTGATATTATGACTATTCTAATTAGGAAAAAAAGTAGTGATCAACTTGGTCAAGTATTTAGGGCCTGTTTGGTTGGGCTGTGAGTTGTGAAAAAACTGTTGTGAGCTGTGAGCTGTGGAAAAGCTGCTGTGAACAAAGCTGCTGTGAGCTGTGAGAAAGCTGAAAGCCGTTTTGTTGAAACAGCTGTGAAACTGTAGGTTTTGCAGGAAAGATCTATAATACCTCTGGAAGGTCTGAGAGACTGTTGATATACAAATTGGTTGTAAAACACTGTGTTGTTCATTGATCCACATGTAAATGACCATTTTAGAAAGGAGAACTTGATTTTTAATTTTTTTTTGCATCCACCATTACCATATGGTCCACGCATAATACAATCACAACGTTTTACAAAACATATATGGTTCATATATGGTGTCCACCATTAACATGTGATCCATATACCTATCTCCCTCTCGCACTAACCAAAGCATTACCTATCCTAGTACAAATAGTATTCATGGTATTCTCATTCTCACCATCTGGACTCTCATCTTCTTGTCTTTGAGCTATGCCAAACGTCTGTTGTACTAGGTAGTCCTCATCAGCATCACATCCATCGAACAACCTATCATGCAAATTGCTCTCACGGATAAAATTATGCAATGCTATACAAGTAAGAATGATTTGCTTCTGAGTACGAGGGGAGTAACTTGGCATGTCCTTCAAAATACGCCACTTCTTCTTCAACACTCCGAAAGCCCGCTCAATGACATTTCGAAGAGATGAATGCAAGAAATTGAACATCTCGTACTTCCTATGAGGTGGACGGCCGAAATTCTGGAATATGTATGTGCTTGGGCAAGATATCCTACTCGGTTTGGATAACCAGAGTCCATGAGATAATATTTTTCTGTAAAAGCAAATCAGCAAAGGCGGGCAGCAATAGAACTATGGCTAACTAGTAATGCACAATGTATACCTTTTGGAGGCACGGGAAATGAAGGAAAATTAGCTAAAGCATGATTGAGGATCCGTGTGTCATGTGCAGAACCGGCCAACCGGTAACCGCAAAGATAAATCTCATATCAAAGTCACAAATAGTTAGCACGTTCTGAGATGTATATCCATATCGACATGTGTGGTTAACCACTTTCTCTAGTGGAACAGCAACTTTGACATGTGATCCATCTATAGCTCCAATAGTGCCTTTGAAATAAGGCTAGAAATGGTCCTCTTTGACCCTTTCATGCTCAGTAAAGAAAGTTGGATCTCTAGGCTTGATATTATCCTTTGCTAACTTACGCAAACAATTCAATACTTCATGAAACTTCATATGAAATGTCCACAGTGACCTTGTAAAACGATTTTCAACCTGTGAAAATGATTGGATCCTCCGACGATCCCATAGAAACATTGCCAATGACTCAATTGATGAAACATTATGAGTTGAGGTCAAACCATAATTCGAGATGAGCAAATCATGAAGTGCCATGAAACAATCAGTGCTCATTCGAAACATCTTATAAAAGTGCCTCGGATAACCCATGCAATTCATAACCCATTGCAGTCAAGTTTCTGATGTTTCCTTATATTCTCCTTTGTGGAAATACTGCTCCATGTATAGGTTCCCCATTTGACCAATAACATCAGCCTGCTGTGAAAGTTCAGCTAGAAGTAGTAGTCCCTTGTGCCACCTTTTTGTCACATCTTCCATGTTATCATCCATCTACATAAAAGCAAGGACATAAGCACATAATCCATTGTTGTCAGATAACGTATGCACATAAATAAATATTTGGTCAGCAAGGACACGAGCACAAAAATAATTATTTGGGCAACAAGGACACGGCATTGTTTGATAACAGATGGTCTCTCAGCAGAAGGAAATTATCTTTTTCCAGTACAGGCAACTAATGGTTCTGAACAAAGGGAAATAAATAAATATTGGTTCACACCACAACACTAGATAAATAAGTGAAAGGTTCTACGAACGCTTCAGCAACTCCTTTTCATGCTCTCTCTCAAGCAGATCGAACCTTCCTTCATTTGTTTCTAAAGAGAGAAAGACCTCCCTAAATTTAGGTTTGACGATCAGGAAACGTGGCTGTGTGCATTAGAGCAGTTTTTTCTTGCACTCCACAATCTTTCACCATCTTCATGGCCTCTGCAATGCTTAGAACTGGATTGGTTGGAGCAGCTGATGAAGCTTTACCACTAGAGGAGATCTTATCTACTGCAGTTTCTATCTTCAAACATATGTTCTTGTACAATCGAAAGAATGGGCTCTTCTCATCCTTCTCTTTCATAGAAGAAGACTGTTCCTTGCTTTTCTTTTTTCCTAGCTTTGATTTCTTCAAAGCAGCCAGTTTGACATCATCAATATCTTGAGGCTTTTTAATCTTAGTCACATCATCATCACTTGAATCATCCAAGGATACATCTCCAGGGTAGGAGGCACTAGCGCCAGTGACATGTATCTTATCAAACAATACATGCATATCATCAAGGTGCTTCGGTCCTTATTTTCTAAACCTCACATGGTTGCATTTGGTACCTTTCTTAGGATTATTGCACCTCTAAAATTAAATGAAATAAATTAAATTAACAAACAACACAATATAAAAGCATGAAAAATGAGTAAGGAATGAAGTGCTTACGGCAAGGTGTTCATCCCACCATTCCTTAGAGCACTCAACAGTTTATTTTGCCTCATTCCATCCAAGTTCAGTAGCACTATTCTTCAACTCCATGAACCATGTATATTCCTTTTTCATATTGTCCCACTTGTTCTTCAGTTGTTTCTTTGTTAACTTCTGATCCGTTTTTTCTTCATGCTTAGATATAATATTTTTCAACCAATCCTATTGAAAAATCCCAATGGCCTATTTCCAACTAGTATCTCTACTTTGCAGATATCAATGAAATGCCTCAAATTGGCATCACGCCAATCTGCCTTATCAGCCATTCTTGAATCAAGAAAAAAATTATGGCAGGCAATTCAATTATCATTCACAAGTTTCCTATTGCAACTACTATACTGCACATACTGACTAATATTCTCTAGGAAAAAATACCAAGCCACCATCATGCCCATCAAAACAGAGCCTAAACTTTGTAATGCACAAACCAGCAGGCAAGACAATAAAATGAACTAAGTTTCTGTCAACCTGCTAAAGAGAAGGCACACTGAAAATTCAATTTGCCATTATGCATCTCAACAAGGTGAATACAGTAATCTATCATCACAAAGTAATCTCAAATGTAACAATTTATACTTCCAAATATAGCATGCATCTCATTTTGACAAATGAAATCAGTCCAAATGACATTAATTGGAATAAGTACCAATCATTCAACCAAGGTTGAGGGGGAGTTTGAGGTACCTGCAGATCGGGCAGGGGAGGCAGCAGGGCAGCATGCAGGGGAGGCGGCTGAAGACAGGCCCCGCCGGTGGGGAGAAGGCGTCGGGAAGGAGATGCGTAGGGAAGGTGGAGGGCGTGCGTGGCTCCCCTTCTGCTTGCTCCCGGGCGGAGAGGGGCGTTGCTGGTAGGGAGGGTGGAGGCCAGGAGGGAGGTCGCCGGTGGGGAGGGCGGGATGGGAGGGCGGGATCTCTTGCGCCGTGTCAGGGAAGAGTGAGGGAAGGCGGAGGGCGTGCGCGACGCCCAAGGTCCTTCTGCTTGCTTCCGAGCGGAGAGGAGGCGGCCGGAGAGGAGCGCCGCCGGTGGGGACGGCGGCCTGAGGTGGGGAGGGCAGCCGCCGGCCGGATCTCGAGAGCAGTGGAACCCTAGGAGTCAGGCTCCATGTTGGGGAATGGCAGAGGCAGTCGCGGAACAAAAGGAAACGAAGGGGTACGACTAACCGATGGCAGCATGGGTAATTTCCTGGAAACGTTGGTCCTCGCAGCCGCGGAAGCAGGGGCAAAGGTGCTTTGCAAATTGCACTGCGCCGAAGCAGGTGCGTTCGTCCAAAGCAGCTGCGGGACGCGCCCCTTTGGTCAACGTTGAGCTTTTTGACAGCTGAAGCCGGTTGTGGAAGTCCAACCAAACGAAGCCTTATTACTGGAGGCAGCACATGATTACATTTCATTGAGGTTGAGACGACTTAGGTAATGCATAACCCGTGCTCATTATTTGTTGCATTATTCCTGGGGATGAATGCAGTAGTGTTTTTTGAATGTTACTGAGTAATATGACGATAGTTCAGATTTTTTCTTTCTGATAATCCTTTTGCTAATTGTTGAAGAAGATTCTACTTTATGATTTCAGCGGTGTTTTTTCCACTCTTAGGCGTAGTCCAAAGAGATACTCACAATTTGGTTACCAGAAGAGAACTAGAGCCAAAAGGCAACACAAGTCGTGAATCTGTCGTTCTATCTCAGGCATGGTATAACCACAAAGGAAGCTCTCTGCCCTGACCTGTACGTTCTTGTTGCCATCCTAGAAACGGAGGTGCTCGAGGTTGCCAGGCCGAACATCACCATGATGGAGGCATGAAAGCCTTGCAAGCTCAATTTCAATTCCCCGATGCACCCCAATCATGCATTCAGACTCTTCCGACCCATGCAACACTTGCAGAGAGAGACCAACACACACCCATACAGGAGTAGATGGCTAGCTAGTAGCTAGTAAGCATGCCTTTGGCTCCTCTAGTCGGCACCGTGAAACTTATATACTAGGGAAGACGATGGAAACAATTAAGGACGGTTGATTTATTCGGTCCTTGAGACTTGAGAGGTGTATCTTGATTTAATATGGTCCCTCATGGTACATCAAAGGACAATAAGAACCGATGCTAGGCTGCATAGAAATAGGGCAATTGTTTGGTCGATATATGATTGAAAATGAAATACAATGGTGACATTGGACAAATTACTGATGCGTATATATTTCAAGTATTCTAGCTCGTGCATATATACTCTACATACATGGAAAATTTTGGTGATCAAGATCGATGCTGCTAGTCAGCAAAACTAGTCACGTGATCATTACATTGCAGTCACATTTATCTTGACTGAGTTGACTCAAGATTTGTGGTTAGTTCTTGTGTTCCTGGTGGCATGAACATTAGTAGGCAGATCATACATACATGACAGTTCCGTGTTCTGACTTGTGTGTTTCTAGGTGCCATCCAAGAAACGGAGGATCTGACGTATACGGTCGACAAACAGTCAGGTGCTAAGCTGGAGGCACAGATGGCTTGCAAGTTGAATCCCCCATTCCCTGATGCATCCCATTCATGCATAGTTGTATGTTCTCTAACTACAAGGCTACAACTTCCTTACAACCCATGGCAACACTTGCATTTTGCAAACCAACACCAAAGTACTAGTAAGTATAGCTAGTAGTGATGAGCACGCAGTGGGCTTGGCAATATATATATGACCATCAGTACTATAGACGAGTAATTGTGTCATTATTACCTGGACATCACACGGGAAAATGATTCACCCTAGATCAGGAGATGAAATAAAGGGAAATCTTGATGCCGACTCGGAAAAAATATGGAAAACGTCATATGTTTACATCACAGAAACAAATTTATCTTTTTTCTTGAACGACCTGCAGGAGTTTTGCACATCATTTTATTAATAAACGAGAAAAAGTTCTCTCTTTTGAGCAAAGAAGACCTGTCCCTTTTTTTAGTCTGCTATGCAGAGTGCGCCTATGGACATTATTTGCTCAAATTAATTATCAAAGCTAGCTAGCTAGCTATATGAACTTTTCTAGGAATTTTCAGTGCAAGCAATATAATGCAACATTTTAAGATGTGCTGTGTGCCCATGCCGGTCCTGCTTGGGCAGGTCCCCCGGTACGGTGGGAGCAAACTGAACCTTGCATGCTCAAACAAATGAGCACGGCAACTTGTTGAGCCCTGCACTCCTCCACACACAGTGATGCGGCAGCAACCACCTTACAGAGTCACAAGGCGTCCAAGGGGTACCTTGTTCCAATACGAGCTCGTTTCCAGCCTGTTTTGTCTAGTGGCCTACTCGGCGGCTCTGCTTGTGAAGCACCATGAGCCAGTTTCTGCAGGTTTGATGCTTATGCAACGGATGACCATGTGCCTGCTTGTGTGTATATACGGCTCACAACAGCTGCCCTACGAGTTTGAATCCTGTTCCCTGGTGTTTCCCAATCCCATCGTTGTATTCTGCGAGGCTATAGTGTTGATCAGCCTGTAGCTAGCACAATCATCACCCTAAAGGTCAAGGGTACCCAGCTGCCAGCTAGCTGCAAGTTCTGCCTCTTATATATGGACTGCAGATCGAGGAGGATAGAACGGAAATACAAGGCAGGCAGTGATTAGTACTGAACATGGATTAATTCCCATTGTTAACGGGACGCATGGACAAGAGGGATGCAATGATAGGAGATTTCGGTTTTATCTTTCGCAGATCTTCAGTTTCATTCATTCAGGGTAGTTCATTCAGACTTCGGATAACCATCAAGTTTGACTGATGGTTTGAAATGACACTGCCGGTTTCTTAATCACCCTTTAATTTGGGGAGCAAGAATAAAAGGGTGAATTAAATTTCGTTCTTGATTTGAATTGCTACCTATATGAACTCTCTGAGGAGTTTGCAGAGCAAGCAAGTCATTCGCGAGTTCGATTATGAACTTCCGAAAGAAGGGGAACCATGCGCGCGCATCTTAATTAACCAATGTCAACTCAAGGTAACAAGCAAAACTGTGAAAATAATAGTACGAAAAACATTTTAACCAGAAGGGGATCAAATATATAATAATGTTGAACAGATGATGCAGCTGATGATCCACCAGTGGGAGCCAACTGAACATTGCATGCCCAACCTGATGGCCTTTGGCAACTTGCTGATGAGCGCTGCACTCCATGCGGTACCCTTAGTCCCTTATTCAAGCACAGCATGTACTCAACAAAGATCCAGGACAAATCCAATACGTCCGAGTGGCACCTTGTGCCGATGCGAGATCGTTCTTTCCTGCCGGTTTGCATGAGGGAGACGGCAACCGGGCTTGTGAAGCAGCAAGAGCAGGTCTGGTGCCTATACGAGATACGGCCACCTGCTTGCTTTCCTTGACATTCGCCACGCAGCAGCCGCCCTAAGAGTTGGGATCATGTTTGAAAGGATCGTGGCTCAAGAAGGGTTTGAATTGGAACTTTTATAATTTCTTATCAAGTCTTTAATCTACAATTTTAATCTACAATTAGTGTTGCCCACCCTATGAGTTTTGAACCTATCAACTAGAGCACACTAAGATAAACAATCTAGGTAGGTAAACACACTAACATGCTTATATTGCTTAGTTAAGATCACACTATCAAGTAAACAACCTAAGCAAGAGAGCACAATAGCAGTAGATCATCCTACTCAACAAACAAGCAAGCAAGGTAACAACAAAAAAAAATAAAGTAAATGCTTGAAAGTAAAGAGAGGGATACGAGACAACCAGATTTTTTCCCATGGTATCGAGAAGTTGACGCTCCCCCAATCCACGTTGGAGCACCCACTAAGGGTTTGGCTCCCTTGCATCATCAAGAAGCAAGTGCTCACTAAGAATGCTCCTTCTCCATCTCCGGAGCAGCGAGCTTCAAACTGCGTACAATCTTCTCTTCTTGGGGCTCCCACAAACTCCAAGAGCTCACCAAGAGCCTCCGGGTCACCAAGACCATCTAAGTGCCATCAAACACCAAGAGTAACCAATCCCTAAGCCTTCACTTGACCTGCACTAAGCTGGTCTTAAGCTCAAGCACACTTGCTACTCAAGAATGAATGTTTTCTTTGTGTTTGGATGAACTTTCAAGCTTAAACTCTTCTTCTCATGACTTTAAGTGATTCTCTTCTGCTCTGAAGTGGCCTTAGGTATTTAGGGTGTCAAAGGCAACTCAAATAACCCGGGAGAAGTAAATATATAAGCTAGAGATCAAACCATAGCCGTTAGAGGTAACTTTTTCGAAAAGCGTGAAGCGTCGGTTTAACCAGTCGATTGCGTGGGTTCAACCGGTCATACTGAGCCGTTAAACTTCATACAGCCTCTGGTGCTTATGTCACCGACGGTCAGCTCAGCTCAGCTCAGCTACCAGACAGACGTCCGTCGAGACGCTCATAGTCTGACTGGGGAAGTTAGACGGAAGCCAATCAATAACCCGAAATTGCGAATATGCCTTCCTTTGCTACGTATGGTATGAACTGAATTAAGGTCGCAGAACGGAACGAGAAAGCAGCATGGATGGAGGCACTGATTCCGTGCAAATTGAACTCCAGTTCCACGATGCATCCCAATCATGCATAGTTCGTTGCAACTTCCTTCCAACCCACGGCAATTATATTGGAAATAACCAAATATGAAACTATAGTACTAGTAGTCTAGCGAGTATGTAGCCTTCGATTGTCTTGACACTACGTGAAAACAGGTATATTGGTAACAGGCATAGATGACCTTTGGTAACGGGCACCTATTACCGATCTAGCGTTACAAATGAGCGAACAAAGGTAACGGGCAAGTACTCGTTACTGATAACACGTATTTGTAACGGGCATCTAACAAAAACCGTTACCACATGTAGTTACCGGTCACCTGAAATGGCTGTTTCTCTGGGCCCACAGGGACCTTTGGTAACGGGCACAAACACGAAGCCCGTTAGAGAAACCAAAGTAACGTAACGGTCTTTTGCATGCTGCCCGTTACAAATACATTTTTTCACGTTTCTCTCTAGACCACTCGTCAAAGGTTGTAACGGTCTTTAACTAATGCCCGTTACCTTTAAGAAGTATCCGTAACGGTCCATAAGGTAAGCCCGTTACAAATGCCAGTTACACGTAACGGGCGCTGAATCGAAGCCCGTTACCTTTGGACCGTGTAGCCCGTAACATTGTTGGCATACTTGTAACGGGCGTTCCATGTGAAGCCCGTTACTCTTTGATCAGTTGTTGTAACGTGCTTTAGTTAATGCCCATTATCTATACGTAGGCCACCCCCACAGTAACCATGCTGTTTTCTGGCTGCATCCTGGTACCAGTTAGGATTTGGTAGCCACCAGCAAGTAGAAATCACAAACACATTCTCATCGCACAAGCAAGTAGATATCATGTATATACACGAGATCACATCAAGTTCCTCATCAGACATGCAACAAGTTTCAAGATCCTCATCAGGGCTAGGGCTTGTTTGGATGGAGTCCTAAGAAAACTGTGAACCAGGCAATAACATCTAACCCCAGCCAAGCAGATTTATCAAGCAACAACACCTGACCAAACAAGCTCTGAATGCAACAAGTTTCAAGTTTCTGGCTACAATGAACTCACGGTGCATCATAAATACAAGGCGCTATAGAAGTTGCCCTTTGGGTCGAGGGTCTCCTTAAGAATGAACTCGCACAGTATCTCCCGGACCAACTTTAGATCTTCTATAGAAACTGTTAGGGCAGCTTACAAAATCCTGCAAAATACAATCATTATGAGAATATAAGTACAAATCAGTTTCTAAAATCAAATGAAGAATATGAGCAGAGACAAGGCTGAGCAGTATATACTTACAGCAGCCTTTTTCATTATAGGTATGTCACAGAGTAGTTTTAGCATATTGAATGCCACATAGAATCCACACAAAAAGGTCCCTGATGGCTGTTGAGCGCACTGCAAGAAGGTATCAACATGACAAGTTAATGCAGTACCAAATAGGTATGAAGGGACTATAAAAAAATCTCGGTCTTACATTAACCTCTATCCTGTGCGTGAGTTTAGGTTTGGTTCTTGGCTTTTTCTTATTTGCTTTCATTATTTTTTCCATGCGCTCATCAAAGGCCCTGCATGATCAGCAATACCGATTAGAAACACTAAGAGATTGAATATTCGTGAACAAAACCTACAAGATACTGACCAGTTCACAATATATCGGACGTCCGTGAACTTTTGACCGGGAAATAGTTTAGCAGAATCTAAATACCAAACCTCTTTGTACTTCATAGAGATGATCACTGTTACCCAGTGGCCACCGGTGTTGTAGGCACCCACCACATAGTCGTTCTTCATAGCATTTTTAATTGCTTGTGTTACAGTGCTAGGCTGGTGAGAAATCACTGTGGCCGTGAAAACCTGTGGGTCCAAAAACCCAACACTGCACTGCATCTCTGCTGCATTCTCCATCATTTTCCTCTTGTACCGATCACACCCACACTTGGGGCACTTGTCAAGGTCTGCATAATCTCCACGGAACAATACACAATTGTTTTTGCATGCATCAATTTCTTCAACCTCTATTCCCAGAGGACAGATTATCTTCTTTGCCTCATAGACAGACTCGGCTACTTGGTTTCCCTCAGGTAGCATGTCTCTAAGCAGATCCAATAGTTGTTTGAAACTTTTGTTGCTCCAACCATGATCTGCCTTAAGCTGCAGAAGTTTTAGATCACCAGAAAGGCGAGAGTACTTCTAGCAACCAGGATAGAGGGGTTTCTTTGAATCTTCAATGAACTACTTCAGCCTCACTAATTCAGAAGTTCTGTACACTCCTTGAAACTCAACATCCCGCACCATTGATCAACATTGTGCACACGTTGCAACACCTCACCATCATCGAAGTCCGTAACTTCTTGATCAGTCATATCATCAGGCCTCATCACAAAGGGTGGGAATGGTTCATTTTCCTCAAAAACTCCACCTTCATCAATGGCTTCATCATGGCATCGCACTGCCCCTTCATTAAGGCCTTGAGCATGGTGTCGCGCTTCACCTTCATTTAGGCATCTTGCTTCGACTTCATTAAGGCCTTCCTCACCATATTTGCTCCAACACGTGTAATTTTTTGTGAAACCACGTGTGATCAAATGATGAAAAATATTGTCCCGTTGTCCAAACTTCTTCTGGTTGAGACAATCTATACAGGGGCAATACATTGCCTGAACACCACGGTTTCTCATATCCGCCTCTGCTTGACCTAGAAAACCATTGACCCCGGTTATGAAATTGTCCCAATCTCGGAGCTGTCTGTACATCCAAGCCCGATCAGCAACCGCCATCTACAAGTTCAATGAACAGGGGCAATTTTCATACATCAAATGAGTATAGTTCATCACCAAAACCGATGAGTAAGAGGATTAGGATAGCAAAGTTCAATAAAAGGGGGCAATTTCCACCTTGACGAGGACTGTCTACGAGGCGAGTGCGCCCGAGGAGGAGGCGGCGTCACGGCCGAGGCCACGGCGATGGAGTGGAAGAAGGGCTACTGCTTTGGAGGATGGCGACGGCGCGGGAGGACGCCCGCCGGCTGCTGCGCTAGTGACTTCGGTAATGGGCATCAACGGACACAAGTAACACCGCTCTATCGGTAACGGGCATCAAATGGTCATCGGACAGCTAGGTACGATCTGTAACGGTCCTTAAACGACCGTTACCGATACGACAGTGATCGGTAATGGATATTAAGAGACCGTTACCGATAAGTATAATTTTCATAACGGATGCACTTTAACGACCGTTACAACATTACCAGAAGTTCTTATCGGTAACGGGCGTTGTGGTGGCCAGGTCGGGGTCAAACCTGCCGCGCTTATGGGTAACGGGCGCCAAACAACAACCGTTACAGATGTTGCGCCTTGTAACGGGCCTCAAGGGTCCGTTACAAATGTTGTGTGACCGATTTGAGGTTTTCACGTAGTGTGATGCACACATGAAGTGGGCATTCAGGAGTTCAAATTCATGGACTTGTGGAAGAAGAGAACTGCGCACGCATCTTCATTATCAATGTCAACTCAAGGTGAGAAGCAAAATAAAGTAATAACTCAATGTGGGTACTATGTAGAAATAGTTGCTCCTGATCTCGGCAGGAGCAGATCGATCCTTGCACGCTCAAACTTGTTGAGCACTGCACTTGTTCTGGTGCACTACTGATGTTATAGAAAGCACCTCACTCGGGCTCGGTGAAGATCCGCGACACATGATGTGTCCATGTTGAATCACAAGTTGATGCCAGCTCGTTTAATTTCCTGGCTTTTTTTTCCTGATGGCCGTGGCGGCTCCGCAAGTTGATGAGCATGGGCCAGCTCTTGTTCAATGCTTGTCCGAGGTGTTAGGATTGTTTCGGTCGCGTGTATGCAAGACCCACGTCATTTGTTCTGTGCGCTGAAATCATGTTCCCTGATGTTTCCCGATCCCATTTTTGTTGTGGTGTGTGGCTTGGACAGTATATGAGTGCTTGGCCATGGTATTGAGCAACCTAGCTACTAGCACTAGCACTAGAACCCTCAAGGTAATGGACTATATAGATGGACCGTCATGGGCAATGGTCTCGTAAAGAACATACGGTGTCGGTGGAGACTATCCTTTGGGACGAAAAAGCACCGGAACAGCTTCAAAGGCAACACGGACGACCCGAAGAGAAACACAAGGCACCTTCGGCGTAAAAATCAATGTTCTATTCAAGAAGGATCAACTGTCCCATCAGTTGTAGTGGATCAACTGTCCCATCAGTTGTAGTTACATATGTATTTATAGAGGACTACTCATCTACCCCTACCGTTATTACACTTTTTGTCCCTCAACAACTATATTTCTCGAATATTCCAAGATTATATAGTAATTTCCTCTCTAAACCTACTATACAACTTAGCATGTCCTTCGGCATTGGCCTTCAGTCCTAGGGCTTCGACCCGATGCCGGCGAGTTCCCCCCCCCCCCCCCCCCCCGCACATGGTTTTAACTGACATTGTTAACGAGGCACCTACCATGAAGATAGAAGTGATGCACTGATGATGACACACGTACGCACGTTTAGTCCTTCATTCGGTCTAGCAATCAAGTCGCCATAGTCCGGTGACTCCTCTGGACCTGCCGGGCGTGAGCTGATGATTCTCATTCAGATCCCTATGCAAATTTGCCACGAACCCCTACAGCCTGCACCCACTAATAAAATTCCCTACGCTTACCTGAAACACGTACCCACCGAGACATCTCTGCGATCATCAATAGCAACTAAGATTGTTATTAGCTTGACATCACATGAAAAAAATAATAATTTCACCTATTAAACCAGGAAGTATATATACTGTCGTATATGAAATAGCAATGCAGATTTCGATAAAAACCTCCAAAGAGTCATACAAGTATGTCGCAGCAAAACAAAACTTACCTCTTGATGAGCAAAGAAGAACTGTTTTCTTGATCTGTTTTACAGAGTGCACATATGGACATTATTTGCACAAATTGTTGAATGTACGTATATGCATATATAACATGTTGTACATGTATGAATTGTCTGAGAAAATTCCAGAGCACACAATTCGTTTTTAAAACCAGGAGCTCAATTAGACTTCGGCAGGAGTAAACTGACCATTGCTTAAACAGATACCACAGCAATGGACCAGTCCGGATACAGTGATCCAAGCGGCACTAGTACTCCGCATGAAAGTGCATTGTGCTGACATGGTACCTCGAACAAATGTGGGTTTGTTTCCCTATTTTGCGTGGCGGCCATGGAAACTCCACTTGTAAGGCAACATGAGCCAGTTTTGGTTTGGTGGCTCTGCAGGGTGAAACGTTTACAGTGGTCATGCTGCTTGCATGCATATATTCAGCTCGCATTGGACGAGCTTGAAGTTCAAACCCCTTTTCCTGGTGTTTCCCAATCCCATCGTTGTTGAGACATGTCTGTGGCCTTGACCAGATGTCCAGATATATGTGGCTATCTCATCAAGGTCATGGGACTATGGCTCTCTTCAATCCAGCAAGTTGCAAGTCGGTCAAGAAACCTAGATATAGTACCCTCGTCAAGGTCATGCTACGAGTCCGGGCTCTTATATATGGACCACAGAGGAGGATTTATATGCATGGCATGGGTGATACATTGAGCAGAAGAGAGTAGGTGTTTCCCTTTTTGTGATTAGGAAATACTCCTGAACATGCATGAGGTATCTGCATTGTTTACGGAAGTGATTGCACTTATCTTTCACTTCAGACCAGTTGATTTCTTCATTGATTCAGGGTAGATCAGGCTGAGTTGGAGGAAAAAGACAAAGTGCCATTGTTACCATGCATCTCACAGGAAAATAATTCACACCCTTGCTTGCTTGCATCAGGTGAGATGTAATGATGTGGTGAGGTATATGGAACTCTTGATATAGACTCAAACGAATCATGCATTTACGTTGTGCAAGTTTATAAAATTAAAATGATCTTCTTTTACAATGTGCGCATATGGACATTATTTGTGCAAACTATCCCAGATTTTTGAGGAATTTCTCGTAGCAAGCAAGTCATTTTCTATAATACCTTCAACAATTGCCTTAAAGCACACATGGTTTGGGCATTCACGAGTTCCATCAATCATGGTCTTGTGGAAGAAAGGAAGAACTACACGCGCATCTTAATTATAAATGTCAGTTTAAGGTGAGAGGCAAAAGTGTGAAACCAATATATAATGCACCATTTTATCCAGATAATACTATCTTATAGAAGAATATCTGCGCTTGATCCCACCCGGAGCAAACTGAACATTGCATGCGGAAACAGATGGCTACAAACTACAAACAAATTGCCGAGCACAACACTTTTGCAAGCACCTCACTTGTATTCTCAGGCCCATGAGATGCATATGATGTGTCAGCGTGGCATTGTCAGCTGAGCTCGTTTGCTGGCATTTTGCCTGATGGCCATGGCAGCTCCCCTTGTCAAGTAGCAGGAGCTGGCTATGCTACAGTACCTGCGCGGGAGCTCAGGTTTATCTTGTTTGCGTGTATGCACGACCCCAAGGCCTTTACCCGGGTCTCTGTTTATCTCTGCAATTTCACCGGAAAGGCAACGCAAATACTACCTAGAACAGATCGATGACGCGAGATGACTCTCCGGGAGCAACAAACCGGCCGGCATGCTCAAACAGAAGCTAAGGCAACCACAAACACAAATGCAGAGAGCACCTCACTTGTCACTTGCACTCCGCGATGCATACGATGCGTCCGAGTGGTACCTCGTGCCAATGCGAGATCCTCCGTTTTCGCCCGATTGTCATGGCGTCTTTGGCTGTGAACGAAGAGGCGTGAGCCGGTTCTGCAGGTTTGGTGCATTGGCAAGATAAGAAAATGTCCTTGCCTGGGTGTAGATACGGCTCACGACATCTGCTCAACAGCTTCGAGTCCCGTTCCGTGATGTTTCCCAATCCCATTTGTTGAAAGTTCTCTGCATGGTGGTAGTAGTATGGCTCTTTTGTACCCAGCAGCCAGCTGCAAGCTCCTGCCTCTGATATATGGACTGCAGGTAGAGGATGGGACGGAAATACAAGGGCAGTGATTGGTACTGATTACTGAACATTGGTTGATTCCAATAGTTATCTCCCTGATGATGCCACCCAGTTCCAAAACACTTGTGAGTGAGATATGAGTAACACATCTCTGATTATACTGCAAGGATGGACTCGATCAAATGGCAGGAATCTTGATCGGTCTGCTTGTTAAGAACGTCCAAAAAAGAACCAAGAGCAGATCATGAACTCCTAGAAACCCTTACATGCCAGAGAAAAGCTAAGCACGGAGGCCAGCAAGCACATCCGCTGCAGCTCGCGAGCGCGCCTTGGAGATGGAGGAGCGCAGTGACAGCGAGGAGGAGAAGACCGGCGGCGAGGGGACAACCTGCGACGTGAAATCGGGGAGGGCGGAGGCGGCGATGGCGGGGCCAGCCAGGACGAGGATGTTGCCGCGCCGGTGACGGGCTTGAACAACGCGAATCAATGGGGCGGCACCGGACGGCGGGCTGGGGAAAGGAGTCGCGCCTGTCATTCGAGCCGAGCCATCCAGGTGAGCGTCGCCAAAAGGCCTCCTCGTCGCGTGCGTCCGATCCATCACCTGTCCACGCGGCGAATATCGGGCTTGGGGCTGCACGTCGGGCAGTTTACAGCCCTCGTGCACAGAAAATTTTTGCCCAGGTCAAACCCCATTCCCTGATGTGTCCCAATCCCATGCATGGTTGTTGTCTGCACACACGCTTGTGGCCTTGACCGTATGTGAATTGCCTATATGTGTCAGTAGTCATCGAGGCACCTAGCAGTGTTGCAAACTTGCACCCTAGCCCGTCAGGGGCATGGAACTATGGCTCTCCTCATCTCTTCTACGGACTACGGTTCCACCTAGCCAGCTGCGCCCCTTATATATATATGGAACACATAGGAGGATATAGGACATGGTGGGTGGATACATCGAGAGCAAGATTTCTTATTATCAATGAAAGCGAACCATGTGAAAGGGCATCTACACTAGTAGTTAGAGCATCTAAATATCATCTAATAAGTTTTTGTTCGAGGACCTCATGTGAGAGAATTTACGGTACTTGTTTTAAAAAAACTCATCAGCAACGTTAGAGTTTGGGGGTTTTCTAGGCTGGAAACGGTTGTTTCTTCTTAATAAAAAGCCGTGGGACGGTCTTAAACCACCGATCCTAGTTTTTCTTTAATAAAAGCTGAGGTACCAGAATTGTTGCAAAAGTGGCGCAATTGTCTTCCACTTCAGTCCAGTTTAATTTTAGCATTCATTCCGAGCATCCTAATAATCTGATTTCCCCTACCGGGATTCAATTCAATGGGCAGTAGCGTAAACTGATCGGATCTGTGGCAGCGATCTTGTTAAAATAAAAATAACCATATAATCAAATTTTGATTTGGCTGTACGGTTGTAGAATTTATTTATTTATTTAGATTGGATTGATATGCATGTGTTTATCATGCCTCACATGCATCATAGGAAACGGTAGGATAGGGGCTCTGTACCTATCATTTTGGGAGAGCCCTCCCACCATAGCTAGGTCCTCAAACTTGTTCAAATTAAGGAGTGTCGTAAAGATATATGCTTCCTTATTATGTTTGTGCGGAGTGCACAAATGGACACTAATTGCACGAGTCATGGAAGCTAGCTAGTTTTCTTAAGAAAAGTCGTCAGTTTAATTGCCGGTCTATTTAGAAGATGAGGCGGCCAGCTGTATGAACTTTCTAAATTAAGAGCTTTCATAGCAATCAAGTCATTCACGAATCCGATCATGGATTTTGCTCCTCCTCTATTAACACATGCCGGGCGGTGCTCCCGCCGGTCCCTTCAAAAAAGATCATGGACTTCTCAAAGAAGTAGGGATGGGAATGTGAATGCGGATATTTAAAATATTCGATATCCGTATCCGCTTAAACATCAATATGGATATCCGTATCCGTATTCGAATTTAATTGTGGCAGTAAAGTGGATACATCCGAATCCGATTTTTGTTGTTTTTCTCAATCTGATTCCACATTCGTATTCGACAATATCCGGCACTATTCGTATCCGTTTTTAGTAGAACTATTTAAAAATTATATTATTTTTCATAATCAATGCTATTAATTTTTATAATAAATTTATAAGAAGATTAAGTTTAATCGTACATATTCTTGTTTTATCTATTTATGGGTGAAATTATTTTTATAATTTTTATTATATATTAATTAAAAATATTTATATATTTATTGAAAATATATTTTTATTTCTAGTTTTATTTTTTTATATTTATCTATTAAAATATTTATTGATAAAGAAGCTATTTTTTACGAGCTATCTTTGTTATATTGTCATACTTTAGTTTGTACATATATATAATAATTTTATATTCTAAAACTATCAATAAAGAACATAGCTAGATATTATCCTATATATCGAGTAAATATCCGAATTCGAATCCAAATCCGGGCATCCGTTTTGCATTCGTATTCGAGAACATCCAAATTCGCATCCGTATTCGAGTTAAAATATGGTAAAAAGTGTTATCCGAATCTGATTCCATGCGTATCCGATCCGTTTCCATCCTTACAAATAAGGGATCTGCGTGTGCATCTTAGAGTAATCAATGTCAACTCAGGGTGAGAAGAAAGTGTGAAACTGAAACCATGCTATGCAACAATACAATTAACCGGCTCCGCAATAGATACTATGTAGAACATATGATGCGTGATAGATTCCACTCTGGGAGCAACAAACCGGTCGCCGGCATGCTCAAACAAGCTAAGGTGCTGTTCGGATCCAAGGGCAAATGGCAAAAGGGCAAATGGCAAAATTTTTGCTCCTGTCACATCAGATGTTTGGACGCTAATTAGAAGTATTAAATATAGTTTAATTAAAAAACTAATTACATAGATGAGGACTAAATGACGAGACGAATCTATTAAGCCTAATTAATCTATAATTAGCAAAATTACGGTAGCATTTGCCCTTTTGCACTTTGGGGTGTTTGGATCCAAAAGTGCAATAAAAGTGCAAAAGAGCAAATTTCTCTTTCTCTTTCCATTGGATCCGAACAGGCCCTAAAGCAACCAGAAACATGCGGAACGCTGCGCTTGTCCGGGTACACTGACGAAGCAGAAATGCAGAGAGCACTTCACTTGTCACTTCTACTCTGCCATGCATATGATGCATCCGAGTGGCACCTCGTGCCAATGCGAGATCCTCCGTTTTCGCCCGATTGTCATGGCATCTATGGCTGTGAACGAAGAGGCGTGAGCCGGTTCTGCAGGCTTGGTGCATTAGCAAGATAGGAAGCTGTCCTTGCCTGGGTGTAGATATGGCTCATGACATCTGCTCTACACTTTGGAGTCCCGTTCCGTGGTGTTTCCCATTCCCGAACCCATCTGCTGAAGTTCTCTGGATGGCAATAGTATGGCAGGCTCTCCCTATGGCTCTCTTGCATTGTACCCAGCAGGCAGTAGCTGCAAGCTCTAGCACCTCTTATATATGGACTGCAGATCGAGGAGGATAGGACGGGAGTACAATATAAATTAACCGGAAAGCGAATAATACTATATATCCAGCACAGATGATGCGAAATGCAATGGGCTCTGCTAGCTGAATATGACGACTATCATCAGTGTTGATGTTGATTCGGCTAGCACCTAAAGGAACAATGGCCCCATGCTCACATCTGCGATCAACAGTAATGAAGATGAGTTATTGTGGCATTATTATTACCTATTGTTGTGCCCCTTGCATAAAAATCTTGAAAAAGCCATACATTTACTTCGTGCGAGAAAATTTATCACTAGAGCAAAGAGGACATGCTTTCTGATCCTTTTCCTCAAAGTGCACATATGAACATTATTTGCAGAAATTATGGAAGACATATATGAACTTAATTCCTGAGAGAGTTTCAGAGGAAGCAGTTCATTTCTGTGTAACAACTTCAGTTGCCTTGGAGAGCACAGGTGGAGTTGCTTGGCATTCACGATTGCGTCATGGAATTTGTGGAACTGTATGTGTGCATCTTACTCCCTCCATCCCAAACTACAAGGCATCCTAGAGATTTTAGGTCAGGTTAGTAAGATTATCAAAAGATGCATCATGTACCGTTCACTTATAGAGCGTGGGGAGTTGTGTTTCATGGTTGTTTCAGTGATAGTTGCGGATAACAAGGAGCCCATTTCAACTTATTCTCCAATCAGCCAAACTAATCCTGCTAACTCCAATGAGAATTAAACGAGCAATTGTTTAATGTGCCTAGAATGCCTTGTATTTGAGGACATATTTTTTAATGCTTAAATGTCTTGTGTTTTAGGAGGAGGGAGTGATTACCAATGTCAATTCTACTAGGTGAGAAGCGAGAGTGCGAAAAAACAATGCAACATTTTAGCAAGAAGGTGTGTCTAGTCCGGCTGAAGTGAACTGAATATGCTCAAACTAATCAATGGACACACCTAGATTGAGTAGTACTGGTAGGGACTACATGCCACGGAAGACTAGTGTGGTAATTAGCATGCATGTGACATTTGTGTTAATTTACTTCACAAGAATCCTCGCTGTATATTGATTCGATCGTGCTATACCAAGACCATATGTGGGTTCGTTTCCTGCCATTTTGCCTGATGGCCATTGCAGCTCCACTTGTAGGGTCGCATAAACCCTTTCTAGTCTCATGGATGAGCAAAGTTGGAGTGTAACCTTGCTTGCGTACGTATATGGCTAGCTATAGCTGTATAAGATCTCAAGATCCTCTTTCCTGATGTTTCCCAATCCCATTGTTGTTTTCTGTATCCACTGACTATATAACTGTTTCGCAAGCAGGTTGATCATCGACATATCACTAGCTAGCGACCACGGTGAAGGTCATGCATGGGACTGTGGCTATCTTCTACCCAGCTGGCTAGCTGCGAGTTCGAGCTCTTATATATAGAGAGTGATACCTCGAGCATGAGAGTATAGGTGTCTCCCATTAGTAAGTACATTAATTAGTAAGTACTGAACATGAATTACTACAATTAATTGTTGGCACCATGGAGACGAGAGAAGAACAGCACATGAGGTTGGAAAAGTAATTAAGGCAAGAGATATCATCAAAGGTAAAAATATAGACTGATTGGTGAGGTGGGAAAGTCTTTTCCCATTACAAATGAAATCCATAAAAAAAACGAGTCAAAAACTGACTTATAACTCCACATACGACTCAATTATGGACTCCTTACGCAAATACTTCATATTTTCCTGTAATTTCCACCTTTTTAATTGAATTTCCGCATATTTTCTGTAATTTTGCTTACTTTCTCACAATTTTCATTTCAGCTTGTGGATATATACCTTTTAAATACTATAATGTACTTCCATATCTTTCATATTCGGACTCCAAATCAGGCGACCAAGTATCTGCTTCGATCATCTCAACCAGAACATTGTCATGGTAATAAGCTCAAACGTGTGATCTGGCCTCATCTCGCTGCAGTTTCAACTGTCCATGGCTTCTTTGTGTCTTCAACAGAATCAAGCCGAAATGTCCAAATAAGATGCTTACGACCTGCAAAACCGATCGGCACACACCACACCTATGAAACCATGGGTACTAGCAGCGAGTTGCTGGTTTTTGGTTGCCAACAGGACGTTATGCTTGCTTGCCTACATACACGGATCACCACAGCTCTCCTACGGCTTGGAGTCCCGTTCCCGGGTGTTTCCCAATCCCATTTCCTGCAAGGCAACAACGGTGATCAACCTAGCTAGCACACTATCACCCTCAAGGTCAAGGAGGGACCATGGCTCACTTGTACCCACCCAGCTGCAAGTTCTACTACATCTTATATAGACTCGGATCGAGGACGGTGAATAGGACGGAAATGCATGCATGGGCAGTGATTAGGACACGAGTTCATTGCCATTGTTAACGGGACACCTACCAAAAGGACAAAGGCGATGCGGTGATAGTGGTGTCCAGTTTTATGTTTCACTGATCTTCAGTTTCGTTCATTCACTCAGGGTTGCTCATCAGGCATTCAGGCTTCAGACAGTAAGGTTGAGCGTGCTCATGTGAACACTGAACACCGTACCGAAGATACATGCATGCTGCTGCTGTGCCTCAGCCATTTTGACAACCGGAGCTTCGGCAGCATGCATGCCGGCGCACATGAAGTAACCACTGACACTTGCATCTGAATTTCTTGGCAGTTCAGTCCGGTGATTTTCACAGGTGGACGGATGGCTGCCCTGGTTCAAACATTTGCCGGACAAGATTTCAAACACGATCCTCCGATCCTGCTGGTTCCGCTTATGTTAATTCGATACTCGGCGCAGCTGTCAAACAGACTGCTGAGATCAACAAGGGCTGAGAAGCAGAAGTCTCAAACCAGCATCATGCAACTCGTGGCGAGCACTATCTAGAATAGTTGCACCTGATGCTTAGTCTGCTTCTGGCTTCATTCGTCATTCCCGTGCGAAGCATTCACCTTGTCTTGTTCACGTGGATGCACAGACCACTACATCTGCTGCAGAGCCTGAAATCCTGTTCCATGATGTTTCCCAATCCCATTTTTGTTGCACGTGGTCTGTGGCCTTGACATGAGTGTTTGGCAATGGTGTTGAGCTACATATATAAGGGGCAACATATGGACCGAATGGGCGGTTAGTAGTACTGAACATGGCTTAATTGCCATGGTTAAAGGGACACCTAACATGAACACACGCTGCACTGGTGGTTTTCAGATTTTTATATATCCTTCACTAATCTTCAGTTTCATTTATTCATTGTTGACAGAAGTGATGCACTATTTTTATCAGGTTGCTGTATCTTTCGTTTCAGACCAGTTTCTTCATTCATTCAGGGTAGGTCAGGCTAAACTGGACACAATGTCTTGGAAAAAATGTTAAGGGCTAGTCAGGCGATGAGGATTCGCCTAGGAATTCCGAGGCGGTTGTATTTTGTCCACCCAGTTAGAGTAATATCTCGGATTTAGCACTATATCATGCACTCGTGAGTTTCGTTACTGCTCCCTCCGTTCCAAATTATAGATCGTTTTAGCATTTCTAAATACATAGTTTTTCTATGTATCTAGATATAGTATATATCTAGATGTATAGTAAAAATTATGCACCTAGACATGCCAAAATAAAGGACCTGTAATTTAGAACGGAGGGAGTATAATTTATCTTCACTTTTGTACATAGATTAGGTCCCACTCCTAAATCTGAGCTTGGCCTAGATGGTGGGACATGCTACAGCGAGGGTTGAAGATTCTGATTTTGAAATCTAGAACTAACGATCTGTAGTACGCGAGCGAGCGAGCGAGGGAGAGGGAGAGCGAGGGAGAGGGAGGGGGAGGGGGGGGGGGAGAGAGAGAGCACGCATGTATGACCTATGCTTGGCATGCTGGCTAGAGCATCATGTCCTTACAGGATGGAGACAAGAGGAGAACATCACATGGGGTTCGAAAAGTAAGGCAAATGGGATATAAAAAGTTAAAAGATAGACTGATTGATGATATAAAAGGTTAATATTATTACATAGCCTTTGCCCTTTATAATATAGGGTGGGAAAATCTTACCCCATTACAAGTAAAATCCTTACAAAAAGCACATCAAAAACTGACTTTATAACTCCACATACAACTCCATTATTATGGACTCCTTATGCAAATTCCACATATTTTCCCGTAATTTCCACACATTTATGGAATTTCCGCATAATTACACAATTTTTGCAAAAGTTTCCAAAATTTCCGTAATCTCAGCTCTTAGATACCTTCTAATTACCACAACTTTCACATAGGACTCCAAATCAAGCAACCTCCATGTCTGTTTCAATCACCTCGATGAGATCTTTGTCACGGTAAGCTCAAACGTGTGATCGAGGACATCATACTGCTATGGTTTCAAATTCCAAGAGCTTCTTTGCGTCCTCAATGGAATCGAGCCAAAATGTCCGAACAAGATGCTTATAACCTGCAAATTAAAACCCACCGGCATACCAAATTTATTGAAAAATGGGTGCTAGCAGGTGGTGTTTTTTGGTAGTCACCGGGACCTTGCGCTTGCTTGCCTATATACACGGCTCACGACAGCTCCCCCGCTGGAGTCCCGTTCCCGGGTGCTTCCCAATCCCATTTCCTGCAAGGCAACAACGTTGATCAACCTAGTGGCACTATCACCCTCAAGGTCAAAGAAGGGACCATGGCTCACTTGTACCCACCCAGCTGCAAAGTTCTACTGCATCTTATATATGGACTCAGATGGAGGACGGTGGATAGGACGGAAATGCATGCATGGTCAGTGATTAGGACACGGGTTAATATAATTGCTATTATCAACGGGACACCTACCAAAAGGACAAAGGCGATGTAGTAGTAGTGGTGTCCAGTTTTATGTTCCACTGATCTTCAGTTTCGTTCATTCATTCAGGGTTGCTCATCAGGCATTCAGGCTTCAGACAGTAAGGTTGGGCGTGCTCGTAAGTCGTAACAGTGAACTCCTCACCTCGAATGCTGCTGGGATTAAATGCTCAGTTCGACAGATAACCTCTAATCCTATCGGATCCGTGGCATCGATTGGCTGCTCCCTGTCGGCACCATGCATGTCGGATCCCATCCTGCTTGGTCATCATCAGGGACGCCGCCGCAGCCGCAGCACAATTGTTAGACGAAGTTGTAATCCGGTGACGCCGATCCTCTTGGCCACCTGGCACCAACCACCGGCTGGCCGTAAGGCCGTGAACTGCACGGCGAGGTCGGTCGTCTTCAGGTCGTCGCCGGCCGTCTTGGCGTCTTGACTCTTGAGCTGAGCCCGATGTGAACCCGCCCCTGCTGCTGCCGTGCCTCTGCCATTTTGACCATCGGAGCTTCAGCAGCATGCGTGCCGGAGGTAGAGAAGAATAGAGGAGGCGTGGCACTTCATAGCATATTTATATTTATGATAGTTAAGTAAATATGGTGAAAATTTAAAAGTAATTAGTGATTATGAATGTTTTTCTAGGTGCGGCCGCATCTAGAGATCCGAACGTGACTCCGCCCCTGAATTTCTTGGCGGTTCGGTCCGGAGATTTCCACAAGTGGATGGATGACATGACCGCCTCTGGTGGTCGGCATCGCTCAAATATTTGCCGGAAAAGATGTTCATACACGAGTCTCCGATCCTGCTTGTTCCACTTGTGTTAATTCGATACTCGGCTCAGCTGTCAGACAGGCATCTGCGATCAACAAGAGCTGAGATTGCAACTCGAGGCGAGCACTATCTAGAATGGTTGCACCCATCCGCTTCTGGTTTGATTCGTCATGCCCGCGCGAAGCCCTCACCTTGTCTTGTTCGCGTGGATGCACAGCCCACTACATCTGCTGTTCCCTGATGTTTCCCAATCCCATTTTTGTTGCACGTGGTCTGTGGCCTTGACATGAGTGTTTGGCAATGGTGTTGAGCAACCTAGCACCCTCAAGGTACATATACAAGGGGCAACATATGGACCGAATGGGCGGTTAGTACTACTGAACATGGCTTAATTGCCATTGTTAAAGGGGACACCTACAATGAAGACAAAAGCGCTGCAGTGGTGGTTTTCAGATTTTATAGATCCTTCATTGATCTTCAGTTTCGTTTGTTCATTGCAGTTCATGCTTCGGACAAAGATAGCGAGGTTGGTTTATATATAAAAAAAAGACAGCAAGGTTGGGGGTGTGCTCGTGTGAACTCCAGATATTCATTAAATATCTATTATTTTTTTAAAAAATATATATATATAATTATATACATGTATGTATATTAAAAAATAATAAAATGATATATCATCTCAGGCTATTCATATCTAACCCACCTCCCTTTTCGAAATGGGCCGAACAACCTAAAAATCAGCCCACTAGCCCTTATCCCTCATTCCCACACTCGGCCACTCTCCATCTCTCACTCGACTCGGGCGCCGGCGGGCTCCGGAGCCGAGGCGAGCCGCACGGAGATGAGAGCGGGCCGATGGCGGCACCGCAGCAGGCAGGGCGTGCGCGGCCGCCGGGCGGGGCAATTGCTAAGGTAAATTTCTCAAATTCTCAATCCTATATTCCTATTTCTGCATATTAGTAATTGTATCTTCAGTAAATTTCAGTGAACAGTACATCTTTACCTTTACCTATTTAAAAAAAGCAGACGCTTCCGCCGGTACGTTGACTTTCCTCCGTCCTGATAGGTGGGCCCCACATGTCAGACAAACACTCCGCCTTCGTCGTCGTCGTCTGAGGAGCAGCGGCCGCCGTCGTCTGCACGCGCCTGGAGTACGCATCGGCTGTGCCTCCCTCCCGCGGTCCCGGCCCCTTCTCCTCTTGCGCCACGCCTGCTCAGGGCCCGATCCGGCGCCGGTGGAGGAGAGGAGCGAGGGCGTCGGGAGGCGGGGTGCAGGCTGGTGTCGAGGAGGGCTGGATGCTTCCACGGGGCCCGACGCGGCGGCCGCGGCCCCGGCGCCGGCGGCGGCGGCGGTAGAGGAGAGAAGCGGGGGCGTCGGGGAGGCGGGGTGCGGGCGGGTATCGATGAGGTGGACCGGGCGCTTCCGCGGGGCGGCAGCGGCGGGGACGCGGGAGGCGAGCGGGATGGAGTCGAGCAGGCAGGAGGCGGGGCCAGTGGCCGCGGCGGCGAGGGAGGGGGACGCCATGGACGGGTGGGGTCCCGGCGACCTGTTACATATTTCGGTTGCTTTAAGTTAGTTTCAGTTTGCTAGTTTCATTTTCATCAAATAAGCAACGTGGTTGAGGCAGGGGGATGTCCTGTGCCACCGCGTGAACCGGGCGCACTTGCATGACGCGCTTGCATGGGGTGCCGCCGCCCGGTTCGTCAGCTTCACGCACGATGCGCGCTCGTGCATGGAGGCATGGCGTCGTGCGCGGTGAAGGCGGGCGACTGGGCGGGTTCTGTTATCGTCTTTGCTTTCCATAAATGAAAAAAACCCAAAAAGAGGAGGAACAGTTGGACCTCCCGATAAACACTTCGTGTTCGTGCTCACATTCGTGTACTTCCAGGCATTCGCGTGCGTTCATCACTGAGCTGGTGTCGTGCTCGTTCATCGGTGTTGCTTGTTCGATCCTGACAAGTGGTATCAGAGCTTGGCTTGATTCACGCCGGTGATCGAGTGACGAAGATGTCGAGTGTGCCACCTTCAGGACGTTCCCGATCGCCGACAAGCAGGCGCGGCCGTTCTTCGCCACGGTGGGGGGGACGACGCGGCCGGAACGGGCGACGACAGGAGGTCATCGTCGAGCGCGTGGTCGAGAGGATTGCACCGGCGGTGGTAGAGGAGAGAAGCGGGGGCGTCGGGGAGGCGGGGGGCGGGCGGGTGTCGATGAGGTGGACCGGGCGCTTCCGCGGGGCGGCAGCGGCGGGGACGCGGGAGGCGAGCGGGATGGAGTCGAGCAGGCAGGAGGCGGGGCCGGTGGCCGCGGTGGCGAGGGAGGGGGACGCCATGGACGGGTGGGGTCCCGGCGACCTGTTACATATTTCGGTTGCTTTAAGTTAGTTTCAGTTTGCTAGTTTCATTTTTATCAAATAAGCAACGTGGTTGAGGCAGGGGGATGTCCTGTGCCACCGCGTGAACCGGGCGCACTTGCATGACGCGCTTGCATGGGGTGCCGCCGCCCGGTTCGTCAGCTTCACGCACGATGCGCGCTCGTGCATGGAGGCATGGCGTCGTGCGCGGTGAAGGCGGGCGACTGGGCGGGTTCTGTTATCGTCTTTGCTTTCCATAAATGAAAAAATCCAAAAAGAGGAGGAACGGTTGGACCTCCCGATAAACACTTCGTGTTCGTGCTCACGTTCGTGTACTTCCAGGCGTTCGCGTGCATTCATCACTGAGCTGGTGTCGTGCTCGTTCATCGGTGTTGCTTGTTCGATCCTGACAAGTGGTATCAGAGCTTGGCTTGATTCACGCCGGTGATCGAGTGACGAAGATGTCGAGTGTGCCACCTTCAGGACATTCCCGATCGCCGACAAGCAGGCGCGGCCGTTCTCCGTCACGGTGGGGGGGGACGACGTAGCCGGAACGGGCGACGACAGGAGGTCATCGTCGAGCGCGTGGTCGAGAGGATCGCGCCGGCGGCCGGCAACTTCCCAGTGCTGACCAAGACCAATTACTATGATTGGGCAGCTCTCATGCGCGTCATGTTGCAAGCACAGGGCTTGTGGACGGCAGTGAGCGACAGCACTGATGACTTCACGGAAGACAGGATGGCGTTGGAGGTAATCTCCAAGGCCATCCCACCGGAGCATATGGGAACAGTGGCGTCGAAGGCGGCATGGGACATGCTTCGACTGAGGAACATCAGAGTGGATCGCATCCGCAAGGCGAAGGCAGGGACGCTCAAGCGGGAGTTCGATGCTCTCAAGTTCCGTGAAGGCGAGTCGGTCGATGATTTTGGCTCATGTCTAAGCCGGATCACGAATGAACTAGCCGTTCTCGGGGAGGAGTTCACAGAGGAGGAGATTGTAAGGAAGTTTCTCCAGGCGCTGCCAGCGAAATTCGAGCAGATCGCTCAGTCAATTGAAACCCTGCTCAATCTGAGCGAGGTAACTGTTGATGAGTTGATCGGACGTCTCAAGGCGACGGAGGAGCGCTTCACCAAGACCGCCGGCAACACCGTGCAAGTCTGAACATGACGGAGGATGAGCTGGTTGCACGGGTCTCCTCGTGTCTGAAGGTCTCCAGCAACGGTGGCTCGGACAGGAACAAGGAAGGGTCCTCAGGCGGGTGGAAGCGCGGCCGTGGCCGTGGCTCCAACTCCGGTGGCCGTGGAGGCGGTGTCAACGGCGGCCGGGGTAATTCCAACCCGAATGCACGCAACGGTGGTAACACTGGCGGTGCAAACAGGAATGGCAACGTGGCTCCCAATCAATGTCGCTACTGTGGAAGAACCGGGCACTGGGCTCGGGAGTGCCCGAAAAGGAAACGTGACGAGTTGGCGCATGCGGCAGAAGTTGAGGAAGAAGAGGAGGCCACACTGTTGGTGGCGAGTGCGGTCCTAGATGCGCCGGTTGCGCACACGGGGCGCCAAGGGGGTGTCCAGCGCACGGAGCGCCAAGGAGGCGCCCTGGACGTCGTTCAAGCGCGCCAGGAGGGCATGCACCTGAACGAGACCAGGCTATTCGTGCAGCTAGGAGACGAAGCACAAGGTGAAAGCAGTCGCTGGATCCTAGATTCAGGGGCCACGAACCACATGACCGGGCAACGTTCGGTTTTTGCCGAGATCGACACGAAGGTGCAAGGGTCCATTCACTTTGGAGACGGATCCGTGGCTGGCATTGAAGGGCGAGGTACCATTCTCCTCAAATGCAAGACCGGTGGGCACAAGGCACTCACTGGAGTTTACTTCATCCCACGTCTCACGACAAACATTGTAAGTCTCGGTCAACTTGAGGAATATGGTTATAAGATCATGCTGTATGATGGGTGTTTGAAGCTGTGGGACACGAAAGGGAGCCTGGTGGCGAAGGTTGTGCGAGCACCGAACAGGCTCTACGTGCTCCGGCTCAACATCGACAGGCCCGTGTGTCTCGCCGCGCAAGGAGAAAATGAGGCCTGGCGGTGGCACGCCAGGTACGGGCACCTGAACTTTCATGGGCTTAGGCGTCTCGCAGAGAAGGAGATGGTCAAGGGAATGCCGAAGATCGACAAGGTAGATCAAGTTTGCGACGGGTGTCTTGCCGGCAAACAGCGTCGCTCTCCGTTCCCGAATGTGGCCAAGTTTCGCGCCAAGAGCAGATTGGAGTTGGTGCATGGCGATCCGTGTGGACCAGTGACACCGTCGACACCTAGTGGTAAGAAATATTTCTTCCTACTTGTCGATGACCTCAGCCGTTACATGTGGCTGCTTCTACTGGACACCAAGGATGGGGCGCTGGATGCTTTCACCAAGTATCAGGCACGGGCCGAAGCTGAAGCCGGGAGACGGCTAGGAACGCTTCGGACCGATCGTGGTGGTGAATTTACAGGCCAAAACTTCGTCGAACATTGCACCAAGCACGGCATACAATGACACTTTACTGCTCCCTATTCTCCAGAGCAGAATGGTGTAGTGGAGCGCAGAAATCAGTCGGTGCTTGGGATGGCCAGAAGCATGCTCAAGACCATGTCGATGCCGGGGTGGTTCTGGGGTGAGGCTGTGATCACTGCAGTTTTCATCCTGAATCATTCACCAACTCAAAGTGTTGAAGGGAGTACACCGTACGAGGTATGGCATGGAGTAAAACCCTCAGTACATTTTCTTTGTACCTTTTGGCTATGTTGCACACGTTAAGCAGGGTAACAAACAACTCAGTAAGCTGAAGGACAGAAGTACTCCTATGGTATTCATTGGCTATGAACCTGGATCAAAGGCGTGGAGGTTTTATAACCCGGCCACAAAGAAAGTTCATGTGTCACGTGATGCAGTTTTTGAAGAGAACCGTGCTTGGAGTTGGGAGCCCGAGGAAATTCCTGATGGAGATCCTTTTTACATGGAGTATGTGGCAGCCGGGGGAGAGCCCACACACACTGATGTAAGAGAGCAACATGATGCCCAAGGGGGGGATGATCTAGATGCTGAGGCAGATGATGCTCCACTTCGGTTCAGGAGCATCAGAGACATTCTTGGCCCAGCACCTATGCCTGAACCAGCTAACAGAGAATTGGTGGAGGAACTGTTAGCTGCTATTGAACATGAACCTACCACTGTGGAGGAAGCCATTGTTAGCCCAGAATGGAAAGCAGCTATGCTAGAAGAACTAAGCTCAATCAGTGAGAACAACACTTGGTCATTGGTTGATCTGCCAAAGGGCCATCGCCCTATTGGTCTCAAGTGGGTATTTAAACTGAAACATGATGAGCAGGGTGAGATTGTGAGACACAAGGCCCGATTAGTTGCTAAAGGATATGTCCAGAAGCAAGGTGTGAATTTTGAAGATGTATTTGCTCCGGTTGCAAGGATGGAATCAGTGAGGGTGCTTCTGATTCTAGCTGCTCACCACAACTGGACAGTGCACCATATGGATGTAAAGTCTGCATTTCTCAAGGGTGAGTTGGCTGAGGAGGTGTATGTCACACAGCCACCTGGTTTCATCCAACAGGGAGAGGAGAAGAAGGTTCTGAAGCTGCATAAGGCTCTATATGGGCTCAGACAGGCTCCTAGAGCTTGGAATCTTAAGCTGGATTCAGTGTTACACCAGCTGGGGTTTAGCAAGTGTAAATCTGAACATGGTTTGTACACAAGAGTGAAGAACCAAAGCAGATTGTTGGTGGGGGTTTATGTGGACGACTTGATCATTACGGGGGAGTCAAGTTCTGAAATAAGCAAATTCAAAGGGGAGATGAAGAAAGCTTCTAGGATGAGTGATCTGGGTGCACTTTCCTATTACTTGGGCATTGAGGTCAGGCAAGGAAAACATGGAATTGAATTGGGGCAGTGCAGCTATGCAACCAAGTTACTTGAGAAGATAGGGCTGAACGATTGCAATTCATGTGCTACACCAATGGAGGGAAAACTGAAACTCTTCAAGGAGTGCAATTCACCACCTGTAGACCCAACCGAATACAGAAGTCTGATAGGGAGTTTGAGGTATCTCTTGCACACCAGGCCAGAATTAACATTCAGTGTAAGTTATTTGGGGCGTTTCATGGAAGCTCCAAAGCAAGAACACCTGAATGTTGTCAAACGTGTTCTGAGGTATGTGGCAGGAACTCTCGACTATGGATTGATGTATCTCAAAGAAAATGGTGGAGACATTAAGATTTTGGGCTACAGTGATAGTGATATGGCCGGTGATGTTGATGACTGCAAAAGCACTTCAGGAGTAGTGTTCTTTCTTGGTGAAAACCCAGCAACATGGAATTCACAGAAGCAACATGTGGTGGCATTATCTTCCTGTGAAGCTGAGTACATCGCCGGGACAGGAGCTGCTTGCCAGGCAGTGTGGCTTGCACGACTGCTGAAGGAGACCATGGGGATCAGCACAGTTACTCCTCGGATCATGATGGATAACATGTCTGCAATAGCCTTGAGCAAAAACCCAGTGCTTCATGGGAGAAGCAAACATATCAAGACAAAATACCACTTCATCAGGGAGTGTGTAGAACGAGGGGAAATTGAACTTGAGTATGTGAGAACGGGTGATCAGATCGCAGACATTCTGACCAAGCCGCTTGGAAGGGTGCAATTCCAGGATCTTCGTGCAAGAATTGGAGTTACCAGGCTGGCGTCCGTCAAGCTACTGAAATAGGGGGAGATTGTTACATATTTCAGTTGCTTTAAGTTAGTTTGAGTTTGCTAGTTTCATTTTCATCAAATAAGCAACGCGGTTGAGGCAGGGGATGTCCTGCGTCACCGCGTGAACCGGGCGCACTTGCATGACGCGTTTGCATGGGGTGCCGCCGCCCGGTTCGTCAGCTTCACGCACGATGCGCGTGTCGTGCATGGAGGCATGGCGTCGTGCGCGGTGAAGGCGGGCGACTGAGCGGGTTCTGTTATCGTCTTTGCTTTCCATAAATGAAAAAAACCCAAAAAGAGGAGGAACGGTTGGACCTCCCGATAAACGCTTCGTGTTCGTGCTCACATTCGTGTACTTCGAGGCGTTCGCGTGCGTTCATCCCTGAGCTGGTGTCGTGCTTGTTCATCGGTGTTGCTTGTTCGATCGTGGACCGAGGGCCTGCTTCGGCTGCCCAGTTCCTGCACTCTGCCGTGGGCGACTCTCCCGTTTCTTCCTCACGCGTTTCCGTGGAGCCCACCACTGGATGCGTCGCCGGGGCCGCCCGCACCACGGCGGCACTCGTCGTGCGCTCGCCGTCGCCCTCGACCTTGCGGATAGGACGGACTTGTCCTCCGCATCTGCGAGGTACGCCAGTAGGCTCGTCACCTGCATCTGCGACATCCGCTTTTTTCCGGTGAGCTGCGGAGGCAAGCCACACCTGACGGAGCGGTCCGCGCTTGCACGCTTCCGCTGCGGCCACGAAAATGCTGCTTTCATGAAGAAATACATACAACGATGGCACCACCATGTCAAATCGGTTGCAGCGCTGCTCCGGTGGCGAGCTATACACAGGACAGCTGCAAGAGCAGGCACGGTTTGCAGGCGCTGATTTGGAGACGATGGAGAAGCTGCTGCTTGCATCTCGAGCATACTGGTACTGGAGCGCATGGTCTCCATGGATTGCTTGTTCGGTGGATTGGGTTTAGAGAAAAGGACAGGGGGATGTTGCTTCTATCGGTGGATTCAGTGCTTGGATTTTTAACAAGATGGAAATATGAACGGTGGATTTGGTTTTTTTGGTCGATAGAACAGAGAGGAGGCAGAGACCGATGGGAAAGACTGGGGAGAGGGAGGAGGACCGGAAGAGGGAGGCAGCGAGAGAAGAAAATTTATTAGGGGCGTGCGATGATATTTTCGGTTGCAAAGCACGGGTCTTTTCCAACAATCAATTCAGATTAATACAGGTTTAAATGTCCAAGTAGCATAATAAAAGATATAAACAAAGTAGTATATACATTATATTTGAGGTTAATTGGATCTATACAATTACAATTGTACAAGTTCACTGATCTACCATTACAATTTATTATATTAAACCGTACCATTATAATTTTTCATTTTAACTCTTCAAAACATACCACTACTTACATCTTCTATATATTTCTTAAAATTTATAATCTAAATACAATAACTTCTTTTTCCTCTCATCCCCTCTCTCCTTCCTCTCTCTCCATGGCTCGCGCCGCCGCCCTTGCTCCACTCCCACGCCGCTGCTCCCCTCAAAGCATTTACGTCGTGGAAATAAATTCGCTCCCTCAAAGTAAAGAATGCAAGTTTTCTTGATCTGTTTTGCAAAGTGCACATATGAAGACATCATTTGCACAAATTATTGAATAAATATATACATGTATAACACGTTGGAAAGCCCACTCAAGCACTGCGTGCCGCTACACGTGCACTCCACAAGCCAGTAGCAGCTCCACTGGTAGAGAAAGCAGCAGGAGCCGGTTACGCTGGTGCCTCTGGTGGGCAAGAAAGGTTACTTGCTGTTTGCGTGCATACACACGGCTCGCGGCTGCTGAACTTGCCCTTCAAATCCCATTTCCTCATGTCTCCCAATCCCATCGTTGCTGTCTACGTGTCTGTGGCCTTGAACATGCCTAGCTATATGACTAGTTATCCAATAGTGATCGAGATTCGAGAAACCTAGCTAGCTCGAACTATGCCCCTCGTCGAGGCCATGAGATGGGAGAGTATACATGGCTCTAGCTCTTCTACCCAGCCGCCGGCCCAGCTGCGACTCCTGCACGGCTGCACCCTTATAAATATTTTGGACGCACCTGCCTTTCACTTCAGTCCAGCAGTTTAATTTCCTCATTGATTCAGGGAAGCTCAGGTTGAGCGGGGCCTCTTAATTAAGTCTGAACCCATTCTAAACCTGGTAGGGTCTCTGGTTAAGCTAGTTACGTTAGCTTTTCATGGGTATTTTATAACATGGTAAGGTAACTTTACCAACTACTCCAATAATCCTGATAAAAGAAAATGAGAGGGAATACAAAAGTGAATTATAGTCCTTTACTTTTAAAACAGTGAGGATCGTTTTATGTTCTCGTAAAATTACCATTCTGCTGCCTTGTTCACTGAATCAAAATAAAGAGCTGAAATGTTGTATTGGTATGGTCTCCCTCGCTTTCACGCCGCATATATGATAAAATGTAACAAAGTTTAGTTCTCAACTTGTAAAAGGAGATTGATCAAACAAAAGTTGGAGATATGGATCGTTTGCGCCCCACTCCCCCGTGCAATTTTGTGGAATAAGGGAATTGAGCTAGCTAGTAATTTTTGCGAATTCAATGCAACATTTTTATCAGAAGGCCAACCAGAGCAAATTCATAGCACTGCCCTCATCCGATTACATTGATTTTTATATAGACGTGGTAAGCACGTCAGTCATCCTCCACAAGCATATCCTCTCTGCCGTAGGAGTATGTGGTAAGTATGTCGGTACCTCGAGCAACTGTACTGTGGAGACACTGTCCACAAGCATCTCCAGTTTGTAAAGTAACAGGAGCCGCTTCTGGTCCAGTGCCTCTCGAGGATGAGACGTTTCTCCTCGCTGCTTGAGTGTAGGCACACGTATCTCCATGGGTGTCTCGCGACAGCTGAACCTGGAGTTCAGATCCCATTTCCTCATGTTTCCCAGTCCCATCGTTGTTGTCTGCATGCCTGTGGCCTTGACCATACACTGCTAGCTAGCTATCCTACCGGTAGTGACCGAGCAAGAAACCAATTCATTAATCTAGGACGACCCTCGTCAAGGTCATGCTGGGAGTATGGATGGCTCTCTCTTCTGCTCAGCCAGCTGCGAGTTCAGTGTGTCCTCTTACATGTATGACCACAGGAGAGGTCAAGAGGACAGGAAGCATAAACATGCACCAAGACATGTATGTATATATACATGTATGTGGGACATACATCAAGCAGAAGCGAGTAGGTGTGTTTGTGTGTGTGTGTGTGTGTGTGTGTGTGCGTGTGTGTGTGTGTGTGTGTCCCGTTTGTGATAAGTAACTACTGAGCATGCATGTGGTGGTGTTAACGCGAGCCCGGCCTGCTGCCGGCCCACAACAGATATGCAGCAATAAGAAGACATCAGAGCTTTAGAAACTACAAAAAAATCTTGATAATATTCACAACTTAATTTTGAGGAACTCTATGATAGGCAATTGCTGACGTGAACTTTGCCATTTGTTTTTTTTTAAAGAACCTTGCCATTGATCATGGGGATGTCGCTCATCATTCCAGGTTTTGTGAATGGGCAATAAGCACAATTATCTTTAATCCTTTTCGGAAGCTTCTGTTTTCTTACAATAACAGGTCCTATTTTTCACCTGAGTTGCTGGCCACCTCAACTGGCTCCCAGCTTTACTTGCACACCCTCCACATGATGAAGAAAATACATGCATGGCACCCACCATCACGCAAGTTGATAGCAGTGCACTACTGCCACAACCATGTGGGAGGCAAACAAATTAATTGCTGCAGGTTTTAACTTTTAATATGACGACAGAAGGTCGGTGAACTTGTTTTTCTTGATGTTTTTATTAACCATTTTCACCCCGGTTATATTCCCAGTTTGAGAAAAGAGTAAAAAATATTTTTTTTGCTAGAAAGTATCTTGTGTTTTTGAGGTGCTAGTGATCCTGTGGAAGTCACATTTGTTGGGCTCCTGTTTTTCTCCAAGCGAAATGGCCAAAACAGATGCTTCGAGCCCCAAGTGAGTTGACTAGTCAAAACGAGCTAGCCAACTGCTACTGAACAACCGAGGTGACCATCAAGTTTGACCGACGGGTTGAACAGGATGACACTGCTACTGTACTCTACAGTGCATCTTAATCATCCTCTGGGTGTGAGAGAATAACAAAGCGAATTATTTTTTATTCTTAACCTGAGTTGTTGCCAAAATGTACTAGCAAAATACATTTGGAGCTTTTCAAAAAAAAAACATGTGACAATATCTCTAGAACTTTCCACCTTGTGGTTGAGGGCCCATAAACCCATAGACTTTTCATGTTCCTATCAGAGTCATGGTTTCCTTGTGACATGTTGCTAAGATATTTTTCAACTATATTAATTATGCAAAATATCATTTTTTAATATAAACACGTATTGTCGTCATGTCACGTTATTATAACTTAGTTATTACTTTAACCAAACTATTATAATTGCTTTAGTTCCAACATTTTAAAAATAAAAAAATTGGGTACAAAATCCATCATCATTAATTAATATTGTATAGAAGAAGAAAAAGAATAGAGAGCAGAAAAAGGATAATAAAAGGCTAATAGTGATGGGGGCGATCAGATCTGGGCCGCTAATTATTTAAGAGCAGCCCCCCGGTTCCCTCCCTCTCTTTCCCCCCTCCCCGTCTTGTCCCCCCCAAACCCTAGCAAGACCTCCCAAAATGGCCGCCGCCGCCACCGCCGCCGCCGACCGTATCCTTAAACCCTACTGTGATTCTGCTCTTCCTCCGCCGCTCTCTCGTTTTTCTCGTTTCAGAGTTCTTGATACTCGCGCGGATCTCGCGGTATCTGGCTTTCGCGCCTCCTTTCCTCTCGGTGTTTTTGAGGGGTTTTGCTCGTGGAAGGTTCGAATCTTTTGGGCTCCGTGCGTTGTTTGTTTTCGGGTGACGCGGGGTTGTTGGGGCGTTTGATCCCCCCGTTCGTGTGTTTCTCTGCGTTCCTTGCCGTGGCGATTGAATTCGGGATCGATGCTCTAATGTTTGGTGGAAAATTGGATTTTTTTTTTGATGTTTGAGGCTCTTACTCTTTCGGTGATGTGATTCACGCGTGTTTCGTTGGTTGGAGCATGAATTGAGTGGTGAAATCCATTTCCCGATGTGTTGGCTGTTGGATTCCCTTGACCTTTGTTTCTCCAGAGGCTACGGATTTGCTGCAGAAGCTGGCTCTGGACACGACTGGCGACGCCGGCGACGTCTTGGCGACCAAGGAGAAGGTGAGGCCCGCGCGAGTTTCTCCGATCGCCGAGTGATCCTTGACTTTTTGTGTGCGTGGATTGGAATTTAGGCTGGTTGATTTGATCGGTGTTGTTTCAGGCTCCAGCAAAGGGCGCGGTGGCGGCCGTCGGGAGCCTGCAGCAGGGGGTGGAGACTTTGCAGGTGCAGGACTACAAGGACGCGAGCATGTACTATGGTGCATACCCGGCTTATGCCTATGGAGGTATTGATCTTTTGAGCTCTCAGTGTTCGGTGCTTGAAATCATAGTGAAACGTTATGCAAACAGTTTGTTCATTCTCCTTGTTCTTTTGATAATCTGCAGCCTATGGTGGCTGGGGGGATTACTCCACATACTTGAACCATGATGGAGCACAGACACCAACTTCTGTGAGTGAATCTTCTTCGTTTGATATATTGTTTGGGGGACCTAAGGATCTAATTGTCATGTGCTTGGTCTTTCGGATGCATTTAGATTGAATAATCCTCCAAATTTTCATGTTTTTCAACTTTGGACTCAATTCAGATTGAATAGTCCTCCTGATTTTCATGTGTTTGGGTGTATTTGGACTGATAATAATGCTATGTTCATTGGAATGTGTAGGGTGCCTATGCTGACATGTACTATGGCTATGCTCCGTATGGTGTTGCAACGTTGGGGCATGATGGTCAGATTTATGGGTCTCAGAATTACCAGTACCCATCGACATACAACAAGCAACAGAATTCCACTGACAAGCTGTCATCCAATGTTAAAAGTGAAAAGGTCACTCCATCGCCACAAGGGGATGTCTCCACTAACGGCATCGATGGGGTGAAGAGTCTGAAAAATTCAAACTCGTCCCTGAAGTCAGACCGACCAGTTTCCAATGGTTCGTATGGCCGATCTAGTGGGCGTTCTGGTAGCTTCCAAAACCAGACTAACTGGTCAGCCTATCCGTATTACAGTAGCGAGATGTTCTCTGACAAGCAGCAGAAACTTCCCAGCAATCGCAATTCAACCGCTTCCAATGCTAAAACCAAGGGTCAGTCTAGGAATCAAAACACGAGACAGTATCCTCATCTCATGGTAAGCTTTGTTGCTCTTGATGTTTACTAAAATTGTTTTAGTTCAGTTCATTCAGGATAGAGTTGTTGGGCCATATGCTGACTTCATTTTGGTTCTAACTGTTTTATTAGTATATTTTTGGTTGATCTTACTCATGATCTTTGCTGTTTCTTGGTTAAGGACTGTTAACTTTTTAGGGGTGCTTTTCCATGAATCTGTTTGTTAGTTATCACTGTGGGCTCACCATTGCATTGGGTTGCATGGCCAACTAGGTTCTGTAGTGGTTGTGTTTCCTGATTCCAAGCAACTGCTGGGATTTACTGTATTAGAGTCTATACCTTTCTAACCATAAGATTATTTCTTGTTGGGCCTGCAGACGCCAACTTCACCAATGGGATCCCCATCGATTTACTCAGCTAATGGAATCTATGGGTATGACTCATATGGACCTGGCCTTTGGTATGGATCGCACATGTATAGTTCCGGGTTATATGGTGGATGGAATGGGCTGTATGATGGAAAGTACAGGCCCAGAGGCAGAGATAATGGGTATTATGCTTATGGCAATGGAAGCCTAGATGGTTTCAATGAGCTGAAAAGAGGGCCAAGAAGTGGTCTATACAAAAGTCAGCAGGGGCTTGGAGCTACTACTGAATTACCTGCAAAAGAGCAGGACCTTTCGGCTAGTAATGGCTCACATGCTGCCGTGAACAATCAGTATAACCTGGCTGACTTTGCGGAAACATACTCAGAGGCCAAATTCTTTATTATTAAATCATACAGTGAGGATGACGTTCACAAAAGCATTAAGTACAATGTGTGGGCTAGCACTCCCAATGGTAATAAGAAGCTTGATGCCGCCTATCAAGAGGCTAAAGAAAAATCAAGTGAATCTCCTGTCTTCCTTCTTTTCTCTGTAAGTAATGTTTTTCTTTTTAAAGTAACTCATAACTTTTTTATTGATGCTCTTAAATTCGAAATTATTCACTTTGCTAATGCTTGCAACATGTTCTCATGTTCCAGGTGAATGCCAGTGGTCAGTTTGTTGGCCTCGCTGAGATGGTGGGCCGCGTTGATTTTAACAAGACAGTGGAGCATTGGCAACAGGACAAGTGGACTGGTTGTTTCCCTGTCAAGTGGCACATTGTGAAGGATGTTCCAAACAGCTTGCTGAAGCACATCATTCTCGAGAACAATGAGAACAAGCCAGTGACAAACAGCAGAGATACACATGAGGTTAGAAGAATCGCTGGCCAATTTTTGTTCGATTTTATTTACCCCAATCTGGGGCCTGCTACAGTAGTGCACATTGCCATTAGAACTTCATCTTAGAAATGGTGTAGGCCAACCTATACTTTCCATTTTGATGCTTGTTTATTTGCACGTTGAACTATTTGCACCACTCACTAGGACAACCCTAGAATCAAATGCTTGATACTTTTAAATTTACTACTTGTATCTTGCCTCATTGGGTTTTGCGTTTCTTTTGTGGTGATCACAGGTGAAGCTTGAGCAAGGCCTTCAAGTGCTTAAGATTTTCAAGGGTCATGTCTGCAAGACATCCATACTGGATGACTTTGGCTTTTATGATAACCGTGAGAAGATGATGCAAGAGAGGAAAGCAAAGCAGCAGCAGTCACTGAAGAAGGTATGGAGTAACTTAGCTTGCTTTAACTGACTGCTTTTAAGTTGTACGCTGATACTCAAACTATGTATATTCTTATACAAGATGCTCAGATGTGCTTTCGACAAACTATTTGAATGCACTGTGTTAATGATGAGCATATAATCAAAATACTATTTTTCTTTCTTGCCTTAAATTAAATATGAAAGATATAACTTTTCAATGTATATCATGTTTCCTGGTTAGTTCTTTTAAAAAAATAAAAGGCTTGATCATTTATAACCCCACCATTATTATTTATGTAGCTGACACTAGAGTGTGGTTCTAGGTCATCGATGTGAAGCTGCCTAATGCTGCCGATGCAGAGAAGAAAAGTCTCGAAGGGGAGACTGTATCAACTGAACTCACTAAGGTTGAAGTTGAAGTTGAAGTTTTGAGCAAAGAGCCTTCACTTGACAAAGGAGAGAAAAATGATGCAAAAGGAAATGGTGTTGCCCCAGAAGACCTGAAATCTCCAGCTGAGAAGTTGGCAGGTGCAAATGGCTGCTAATTTTTTAGTCATCAGCTCAGCCATTGCTGGTGGTATGGGGCGAAACCTATAGGTTGGGGTTTGGGTTTGAGGCAATTCGAGATCCCATTAAGCATATTTCTTGTTCCTGTTTCCTACTTCCCCATAGCTTGCAGTTAGGAGTATAGTTCATAGGAGCTAGAGGTTTAGCTAGTTGCTTTTGTTTGGTGATAGTTGTGGTCTGTTCTGGAATATCAGGTATTTAGGAATAGAAGGATGATTAACTGGGTTTTCCAATGACGGATCTTGGGGTTGAGGAAGTATTTTCATTTACTTTCTGCCTGTTTCTGAATTTAATTTCCTACCTCTCTGAATTCTGGACAAGTGTAGCTCTTTTTATGTTGGCTGGTGTAAGAACCTGAAATGAACCTTGGAATTTAATCTAGCAATTTACATATCATTTGTTAGTATGAAAATTGTCTATGACTCTGCATGCAAAATTTCTACAATCTGTCACACTCTGTTATTGTGCAACCCAAAGCATGTTGAGATGATTGGTTGTAATTTTCCTTCTTTGTTATGTTATGTACTTGCAATGCATATGTTAACTGAATGGTTTGCATTTACGATGTGATTTATGATGTTCGCTTATGAGTAGAGGCAGCATTTATTTTGATAAGTATTGGAGCTTTCTCAAGTTGTTAGGCTGGTTTCCGCACCAGCTTCACTGTGTACATTCTTGCAAACAGTTCTGTGAGCCTTTATTGCTGACCATTGTCATGTACAGAAGTTGCCATGGAATGGGGGCATGATATATTAGTCAGTATGATGTTTTACTACTGCGAAAGTGCGAATTATTGACATGTACAGAAGTTATGATGGAGCAGATAATTGAGTGTTTTGGCTGTGCGTGCCTAGTAATATACAACGAGATGGCTGGTTGATCAGGTCTGGAGCTCCTGATTATGGAGATGGCCTGGCGAGGTATTGCAGCCACACTTCAGGCAACCCCTGGCTCCTCTTGAGCGTCCTGAATGCGGATTTTGTCAAGGGCACAGCCATAATGTCGTACTCCTGGGGCGCCTGCAGTGCAACTCACAAAGAATTTTTGTTCATCCATATTTCATACATAACTTTGGAGCAATCAGGATTCAGCAAGGGAGAACGTCTCATACCCTGGGTATCTTGCGCAGCTTCATGTTCGCCTGCTCCAATGTCTTCTGACCCTTCCTGGAGTTGCATCTTGAACAGGCAGCCACCTGAACAATTCAAAAGAAGCATGAACATAAAATTTATAAGACTGCAAAATTATTTCCCTTGATGTAGAATTCAGAAACCCCAGTCAAATGGGTTTAGTCGAAGCACTGGATTTGCGTACCAAATTTTCCCATTCCCATTTACCGCCACGTGAAATAGGAATAACATGGTCAATAGTCAAGTTGTCCCCAGAAGAGCAATATCTGCAGCGATTGTGGTGAATCAGTATCTGACCACTAGAAAAAAAAAACAGAGGACTTTCTTCACACAATGCGACGTAAATCCTAATGTCTCTTCTCCCACTGAAAAATCGTGTCCCTATTTGTCCAGCAAAAGTACCAGAATATGACACAAAATTAGAAAAAACAACAGAGTACTTGAAGATTAAACAAAAAGAAAAGCCTTATTCGGTGGAAAAAAAAGGCTGCAGACATTTGCAAATATGCCAAGAGAAATACAAGTGAAAACTTGAGCAGTGAGCCAAGAAACTTACTGACAGGTGAATTCATCCCTGAAAAGAATGTTTTTACGGCTAAGGCTCTGCTTGACTCTTCTTCTCTTCACTACCTGCAGGAGCTGCGGAACCTGAAGAACAGAGAAGGAACATCGCAATGAGGATATCACGCCAACAACTCAAGAAACAGAAGCCATAATATATATCACATACACACCCTTAGAACTGCAGGGATGTAGAAGGATCCGCTAGGCGAAGAGACTGTCTGATCGTAGTACTCCAGTACATCGGCCTGCATAGCTAAAACGATCATCGCATTATGTGTCGAAAATGTAAAAGAAAAAAAAAAGACAATGCATACAATTCGATCAGCATAGATCTGAATCTGAATGAAGAACATGGAACAAAGATGAAGCCTCTGGTGGTATCAGGGAAGCTAACCTTCTCCATGAATTCCAGGCAGATCGCGCGCTTCCAGCAAACAACATTGACAGGCCTGCAGGGCATAGTTTCAGAACTCTTCAGGATCATAGTGCAGAAATAACTCTGAAGTTATTCGTAAAATAAAAAAAAGGCAGTAGATCAGTAACTACTGACTACTAATAAGGACATTGGAGCAAGAAATGCCCAAAAAGTATGGAAGAAAACACTAGTATTGTAAACAACTTTAAACCATAGGAGCTGATAAAGATTTCACAATTTTGATTTGCTACCTACAAGGATATAATAATCCCAACAGTATTTCAGATGATTTTTGTGACCTATATTTTGATGAAAAATGGTTGAAAATTGTGGACTCTAGACTAATGTCTGGTATGTGGACCCAGAATTTAAATAATACAACAAGCTATATGATCTGATGAGGATCAATTTGTGTCACAACTGACAACAAAAAAAAAAGTTCGACTACGGCTACCTGTAGGAGATATCAAGAACCAGGCCCCTGAACCCGGACAGCTCGTCGGCGGCGAACTCCTCCTGATCCCCGCCGTCCACGATCACCACCTCCGTCGCCTCGTCGTCCTCCTCCGCATCGTCCTTGGTCGAGCTCCGCCCGCCGGCGGACCTGTTCCTCCCCCGCGCGCGCGCCAGCCACACCGGCGCCGCAGGCCTGCTGCTTCCCCCGGCGCCAGCACTGCTGCACCACAGCGCGCCCTGTAGCCCTCTCCGGGAGCCCAGCTGGCAGGGCCGGCCGAGCGGGCCGCGCACGTCGCGGCGGAACGCGAGCGGCGCCGCCACCTTGGCCGCCATTGCTCGCTCGGGCGCTCGCGTGTGATCGCGGGACCGGAGGTGAGTGAGTCGTTGAGCTCGTTTGATCTTTTTATTGCTGTTTTGTTTGTTTGCTGGGTAGAAGGTGGGAGAGAAAGCTTTGGAATGGAGTGTAGGGGAGGAAGAATGCCCAGAGCCACTGGTTCTTTTGGGTGCATGCAAGAAATATCTCTCTCCCCTAATTTTTTTTGATCTGTTTTGTGACATTTTCTCTAGAGGAAAAAAGGCGGTTTTTCTTCACTCCAGAAACCGGGGATTTAGATATATGAAAATAGGGACAAAACTACAGAATTTTGGCATTTCATAAGTCACGTGGATTCCCCGCACTTCCATGATGCGCCTTGAATTAAAAGTGTTATATGTTTTCATGAAAACTTTGGTTCAAAAAAATCATGAAAAGTATTACATTTTTAATTCGTTTGAGAGATTCTACGTACAAAAATGGACTCTCATGTTTTTCAAAAGGAAAAACAAAATGTACATGTCATATTATCTATCAAGATGAGAACATCAACAAGCGGGAAACGAAAGGGCATACTAAATTTAGACTTCAAAATCATATGATCCCTACCCTTCTCATAAAAAGATATCGAACATGTTTCCATGTTGGATTTTATGACCTGATAATCAACGCGTATTGATCTGTAAAGTCTAAATATGTTTTAAATAGTTGTATGATGTGAGCTTGTCTAAAAATTTTAGTGAAATATACAATCTTGAAACCTGATCTCTTATCCAAGATGTTCAATAACCAGCAAAAGTAATTTAGGAATCTAGGAATATTACCGGCTAAAGATTTTTAAACCTCGATCAACATTACATAATCACTTTATCTACTCACTTTACTTATAATGATATACTACAGATGTCAGGTCAAAGTGGAACATTCTAGACTGTATTAGTGTCTTTTTTTTAGAAATATATGAGGACGACCTGTCTAATAAAGCCAGAAGCCAAAAGACAGTTAAATCTTTCTTACAGCTCAGGTGCTGATTACACAGCACAGTAGATAGCCCAACCAGGCTAGCTCAACTACCTATTACAGCAAAGGTTTTCTTTTCTGACGGAAATTTTTAGTTTCCTGTACTACAGGAGAAGGGAAAGACCATCACACTCAAGCTCGGCAGCTGCCAAAGACTCCCCTGGGCCTCCATGATCTTCAGTATCTTGTCTGCAACGCCCCCCGGGGTGTCGTCGTACCTATGCTTTTCCAGAGATGTCATTAGCTACCACATCTTTTCAACCATGAAGCTAGCAGGGACAAATTCAGATCACGGAGATTGGAGATAGGTACCCAAGCCATCAAACTCTTTTTAACTGACTCCCATTTAACCGAGTGAACACCATTTTTTACCAGCATCCTCGTTCCGAAGGCAGTGGGCCATATGAGAGTTGATCAGTTTAAGGGCGCCCCTGGGGAGATCACCGTCTCTTTTTCCCCAATTATCTGATAATATCGGGAATAAGATATATTCCAGCAGTTTCTCAAAATCTCTTCCTTTCCCTAATAATTATTGGGTTGCTCCAATATTTCATTTCAACTCCCCTCGAATAGAAGGAGAATTTTAGCTCTCCCAATATATTAGTTGTATTAGAATGAGCTTATTGAGAAACTATAAAAGCATTTCTTTCAATAGCTTATAAAAATAGTATTGGAACATCCTAATACTAATACTATATTATTAAGAAATATTTATCGGTAAATCATGGTTAGTATCCTAAATGGGATCGAGTAAAAGAACACTTTTTGGCCAATGGAGCCAGAGATAGGGAATCCTAAGGAAAATAATACTATGAAGCTACGCGCAGATCCTTAATTCCTTATTGTAGGAGAACATATCATGTGCTTGTATTTGTTTGATCCAAGCTCGAAACACGCATAACATGCGATGCTTTCAACAGTAAAATACACTCAACTTGCACTTCCAAAAAAAAGGAGGACAACAATTGGATCAGCTGAGCGTGATCCACATGACCCGAACGTGACTAGTCGAAAAAAAGGAACATGGAAGAAAATCGTGAACGATTTTACCTAGTAAAGAAATCAACTGCGCAAGAATTGCTCCCACTCTCCGGTAGGTTGGAGTTGGAGATCAAGGCGAGGCACGTAAGAAAGCGAGCTGGCATGGGCGAGAGCTTATCTCTCCACGTCACTCGCAGCTGCGGGTCCAAGACGCAGTAGCAGCAGGCTAGTAGCAGCAGCGTGAGCTGCTTGCCCAAGAATTGCTCCCACTCCCGGCTGTCCGGAGAGCGCAGCTCAGCTCGGAAATTTCGGTTCTTGGAGGTCGATGGCCGCGAGGGCGTTGAGGGAGGCGGGGAGGAGGAGGGGCTGGGCGGCGGAGGTCGGGCGGCGGTGCTTCTCCGGCGGGAGCGCGGGGGCGGCGGTGGCGGAGCCGAAGGAGGGGGTTGCGGGAGGAGGGAAGGCGGTGAACCTGTTCACAGCCGTCAACCAGGCGCTCCACATCGCCCTCGACACCGACCCGCGGTGAGTGAGCCCGCCGCCGCCGGCGTCTCGATCCGCTCCTCTGTTCGTCAGGTTTCAGCTGAGCTGCCGGTTAGATATCATCTCGTTTAACACACCTGAACATCGAACATTCCGATTCACTTTTCGAATGAAATCCCCTCCCTTCCAAAGTTGCAATCCACCGTACCCAGGGTTGCTATGAGCGCCGTTCAGTTAGCTGAAGATGATTTTCGTTTCTGACAGTGCTTATGTCTTCGGAGAGGATGTGGGTTTCGGCGGCGTCTTTCGCTGCACAACGGGGCTCGCCGATCGGTTTGGCAAGAACAGAGTGTTCAATACGCCGCTATGTGAACAGGTGAACCTTTTGCTTGGCATATTCGCTGAGGCTTATGCCAATTTTACTGTAGTATCTGAAAATTCTGTAGCGAAATCAGGCTGAGAAGCCACCTGTTTCTCAAAAAAAAGGAAAAGAAAGAAAGAATGTTACTCTTGATTCTAAGTTGCTTTACTCAACACTGGCATCTCGCCTAGTGGTTGCTTTTGTTATTGGCCCTTCATTTTTCCTGATCAGTTCTGCTCAACAGGGTATTGCTGGATTTGCAATTGGCCTAGCAGCAATGGTAAGTTCTTACAATGTTTAACTCTTCTATTTAATGATCACAAGAGAACCGTATGGGAAACCATGCTGAATATATTATATTTGTAAATTTAGACCGCAAATTATAACACAGAAGAAAGAGAGGACCTTTAACACGAAAAAATTACAAAAGAAGTTAATTTATTCAATACTAGATACTGTCAAGAGAGAAACAAAGCATATGCTCGCTGATCGGTTTGGCAAGAACAGAGTTATAAACAGGCATATATTTCACTTTTGTCTTCTGACATCTTTGCATTAATATAGGAATGAATAAAAACTAAACCATCCTAGACATGCTTAAGATCTCATAACTGTTTAATGCAGGGTAATCGAGCTATTGCAGAAATCCAGTTTGCGGACTATATCTTTCCAGCCTTTGATCAGGCATGTCTTTGATTTCATTCATTATTGTCTTACCAACGATAGTTCTTTTTGTCATTCTGGATTGTTACTGCTACTTTCAAATACTCGCTCTGCTGGACCTCATGATAGTATATCTCTATCTCAGGAAGTGTCTTATTTCTTTGTTCCAAGCAACTGTTGAACCTTCTTTTTTTTACAATCAAATTATTCTTCTGCATAATTTTTTTTGCAAAGCTTCATTCAACTCTGTTGTTTATTTTGACCACGTTTATTTCCAATATGGATTATTGCCAAATTCAACGCATATGCTTGTTTGATGAATGTTTTGTTCCAAACCTAATTCTTGTAACTTTTGTTGCAGATTGTCAATGAAGCAGCTAAATTCAGATATCGTAGTGGAAATGAATTTAACTGTGGAGGTATTTCTTTTTTCTCAACATTTTGAATCGCATATCACCTTTTGAGGAATCAGATGGACTATTATAAGTTTCATCCTGGATTCTTAATCAGAATAGATGTCTTTTCTAGGTTTAACAATTCGAACTCCTTATGGTGCTGTTGGGCATGGTGGTCACTACCATTCACAGTCACCAGAGGCTTTCTTCTGTCATGTTCCTGGACTCAAGGTTAAGTTTGCGACTCTAGCATACTACCTTCATGAACTATTATCCCTTTCCAGGAAAATGACAAACCAACATTTTCCTTGATATTCTTCTGAACAAGTCTTCAACTGTGGCAACAGTACCTGCTTGATGCTGTTAAAATGTGACTATTGCTATCTTAAAAAAACTTAAAAGCTATGCCTCAGAATATTCTGTCTTATGGGTACGCTAAGAATACATGTTACTATATTCCGGCCTACTAAGAAAAATGAAGCCTTCAGGTTGTCATACCACGAAGTCCACGCGAGGCTAAGGGATTACTGTTGGCTAGCATTCGAGATCCAAATCCAGTTGTATTTTTTGAGCCAAAGGTGGAGAAACTTTACAAACTCAAGTTCTATAACAGCCGCATCTGAATATCTGCTGTGCTTTGCTGAGACTAAAACTACCTTTCCTGTCTTTCTCTAGTGGCTGTATCGTTTGGCTGTTGAAGAAGTACCTGAGGAGGATTATATGTTGCCCTTATCTCAGGCAGAAGTGAGTATATTTCTATCTCATTATTGTACTGGACTGTTGGGCATCATTAAGTCAAACTACTTATGCAACTTATATACTTAAGGTGATTAGGAAAGGAAGTGATATAACACTTATTGGCTGGGGAGCTCAACTTGCAGTGCTTAAAGAAGCTTGTGAAGATGCAGCAAAGGTCAGTTATTTCGACCTATTATAATTTGGGTGAAGTCCAAGAAAACCAAATATTCTGCTTTGCTTTGTTTTGACTTAACAATGACAGAAAGGCTAATGCTATTTTTTTATATGTGAACCACGTACCATGGGAGTAGCACTGGATGAAATATTTAGTTGAATGCACATTACTCATCTAGAAAGACAGATTTACTAATAGGCGCTAATTCAGATCAGAATGGAACCTGAAATTGTGACTTGGCAATTCTGATGTTATGATGTTGCTTGCATCTGTTCTAGTGTTCTGGCAGTGACGTGGTTTGTTGCTTTAAAAGAGCATTTAGTGACAATTAACTGCAAATGATAGTTGTGTTTTCCTTGTAGTTTCTTGATTGTTTCTGTAAATTTTGATATCCATCTCTCCATGATGTTCCTCAGTTTTCCTTGTACTACAGCTGACACTGTATATGGCAGGATGGAGTATCTTGTGAGCTCATTGATCTGAAAACTCTGATACCGTGGGACAAGGAAACAGTAGAGGCCTCAGTAAAGAAGACTGGAAAGCTCCTCGTAAGTAGCTCTTTGCTCATGTTTATATTCACCGTTTATCATTTAGGGAATAATTATTAATATTCCCTCAAAAATTACTGTAACAGGTAAGCCATGAGGCACCAATCACCGGTGGATTCGGTGCGGAAATTGCTGCATCTATCGCTGAGCGCTGCTTCCAAAGGGTAATATATCTTCAAATATTATGATTCAATGGAACACGTAAAATAAATGGTTGGTTACATCACCTTGAAGCTCATCCCATCAAAAATTCTTTGAATTGCTCTGTTGCAGCTTGAGGCGCCTGTGGCGAGAGTCTGCGGCGTCGACACTCCTTTCCCTCTCGTCTACGAACCGTTTTACATGCCCACGAAGAACAAGGTAGGGCCCTGATCAGTATGTAGCTTACCATCCTTCGCTATGTTGCTATACTGTCTAACACAAGTGTATTGCAGGTCCTGGACGCCATAAAGGCAACTGTAAATTACTGAAGTGCAGGACCAAGCTACTGCCCTACATTTTCCATGATAGCAATTAGCAGACATAGAGCTTCTGTTCTTCTTCATATGTACATAAGCACTCTTTACATTGCTGGTCACCATATGCATGACCACAAACAGCTTGTTCAGCAACATTAGCAATAAAGATGCAGGATGCAAATGTAATAATTGTTCTGCAACCATATGCCTGGGTCCTTATAAAGCAATACAGTTGAAGTAACATTAAAGAGTCCTTTCTAGAGCTGGACTTCAGTCACTGCGTAGTATGGACTTGCAGAATTTTCCGAGTCCTTTCTAGAGTTTATGAGAAAAGAAAAAAAAGAGTTTCCTTTCTAGAGCTGGAGATCTGATGCCAATGTACTGTACTCAAGGACAGCATCTGCAAACTGAAACGAGTGGCAGGAAATGCACCAATGCAGGAGGCGTCAGGCAGGCCCGGAGCCCCGGACAGGAAGGACAGCATGCGATGCAACGGACCACGGTTCACGAGAGGGACTTGGTTCCCCAGCGCTCGGTCCCCAGCGCCACCACGTCGTGCACTCGTGTTCTGGACGCAACCGCCGAGCACGCGCCGCGACGTGGAACACCCCCGCGCCGCGCAGCACCATAGAACGCCAGACACCGAGCCGCTAGGTAGCGCTGGACGGGCACGAGAGGCGAGCAACCCAGAGGCAGCACATAGGATGGCAGACGCTGACATCGCCGCCGTGGCTGCCGCCGCCGCTGCCGAGGCCCCAGCGCAGCCGCTGGCGGGGCGCGTGGCCATCGTGACCGGCGCGTCGCGGGGCATCGGGCGCGCCATCGCGGCGCACCTCTCCTCCCTGGGCGCGAGCCTCGTGCTGGGCTACGCGTCGCGCGCCGACGAGGCCGACGCGCTCGCCGCGTCGCTGCCCCGCGCCGTGGCCGTGCGGGCGGACGTCTCCGACGAGGCCGGCGCGCGGTCGCTCTTCGACGCGGCCCAGTCCGCGTTCGGCGGCGCGGGGGCGCACATCCTCGTGGCCAACGCCGGCGTGCTCGACGACAGTTACCCCGCCGTGGCGGGCACCGCCACCGAGTCCTTCGACCGCGTCGTCGCCGTGAACCTGCGCGGCGCGTTCCTGTGCCTCCGCGAGGCGGCGAACCGCCTCCCCCGCGGCGGCGGCGGGCGGATCGTGGCCGTGACGTCGTCCGTGGTGGGCAGCCTCCCGGAGGGGTACGCGGCGTACACGGCGTCCAAGGCGGCCGTGGAGGCGCTGGTGCGGACGATGGCCAAGGAGCTCAAGGGCACGCGCATCACCGCCAACTGCGTGGCACCGGGGGCCACGGCCACGGACATGTTCTTCGCCGGCAAGAGCGAGGAGATGGTGCGGCGCAACGTGGTGAACAACCCGATGGAGAGGCTCGGGGAGCCCGGCGACATCGCGCCGGTGGTCGGGTTCCTCTGCACCGACGCCGCCGAGTGGGTCAACGGCCAGGTCATACGGGCCAACGGCGGCTACGTGTGAATGTGTGATTCGTCCATCATTTCGATGTTGTGGAGTACGGCACTTTGTTCCTTCTTTGCGTTCCATCTTGTTCTTGATGCCTTCTTTGTCGCAGCACTGTGTTCTTGTTGTCTTCAAACCTAGCATTTTCTTTAGCGTATGGGTGAATTTCAATGTGTATTGAGCGCGACTTCAGATCTCTCTCTTAGCTTGGCCGGTTGGCCCCCTCTAGATCTCTCTGCAAGCTCCGCCACTGAGTAGTCTTTGGTCGTCCTGTTCTGTTATAAACCTAGCAAGCATCCTGCAGTCACAACGTTCCAACGAGCAAGTTCACCCAACTTGCACGAAATCTAACACGCCTGATTCGAAGGAGGCATCTATGTAGCCTGATCTGTTATGAAATATATTCCATATTTTGCTTTTTTATGTTATAGATGTTAATGCTCTTCTATATAAATTTGATCAATCTGAATATAGTTTGGCATAAATTTGTTCAATCTTAATATAGTTTTACTTTGTACAATTTAGAATCCTGAATCCACTGACAACCTGTCCACAACAAAGTTAAACAAAAAAATTGTCCCCGATCCAAAGATACCGAATCGCATTGCAAAGGATCTGGAGCCGGCATGGTCATTGCTAGTAGAGCAAGCTACTGCTGCTGGCCGTGCCAGGAATCAGGATAGACTGCCGTCTTCAGAGAAGATGCAGGTCTGCAGATCACATCGATGAGCCTCGGCGGTTGCGCACTCGTGTTGGGCAACCTGACGATGGCGAGTGAAATTTGCGATTTTGCTTGCACGGCTGATTACCTGGATCTGATGAGCATATAAAAAGAGTCGAACCGATGATCAATCTCACCGTTGATTCAAAAATGAAGGGTCACAATAACTTATGTGATCACATATACATGTGAAAAATCCATATCCGTGGTGCGAGCCGTCGTAACTATAACAGACCATATACTCCCTTTGCTTTTTAATATGTGATACTAGCTAAATATGCTTGTGCATTGCGTCGGATAAAAAATGTATGAGTATATGATAGATATAGTTGCATGTACATTAATTTGTTGGGGTCCATACGCTGGTCCGACTCGCATGCGGGATGGAGCAAGTCCCATATATTGATGATAGAAGTTGGACCAAACTAGAAATTAAGATGGAAACGTTACGGGCTTCAGAAATAGGTAAAGATTAGGATAAACAAAATATTTTTTAAAATAAAGAACAGGAAATGGATGATGGTGTTTGATTAACTGCACTAATCAACCACTAGTGGAGTTAAAGTTAAGCTTCTCTTCCAGGCTTTGTCCCACCGCATAGATACTCCCAAAAGAATTTAACTCAGAATAAATCTAAAACAACTTTATTTAGGACGGGAAGAGTATTTCTTTTTAAAAAAAACTAAACGGGAAGAGTATATCATAGCCCATAAGATAGCACATTCGTTTTAAAAAAAATATCGTTTCAAAAAATGTGATAGCACATTGCCCTAGTACTTGTCCTGATCTTACTTCAGTACAACCCTCCTAAGACTCAGCATATACATATTCAGAAAATACGTACTATTTTTTTAAAAAGGAACTCTAATACTGTAATACAATGTTAGTTCTGACTTACTTTATACAGACTACTAAGTTCTTACAGAGATATACGGCACGCTACGGTGGTGAGACTCCTGGCCTATATACACGCACATAGATACAGGCGTATACTGTATACATTCCTACCAAGTACCAAAAATAAATACGTACTCCTTGGCTGGGGAACCTGAAGGCGGGTATAAATACGTGCCGCCTATCCCTACCGCGTCGGCAGATGTTTCCATGTACAGATCGTAACGTACAGCACCGAGTCGGACACGTCACCCGAACACGACCCGGGCGCGGCCAGGCCAGACTCCACGGACGCCCGCGCTATAAATCGCGCGACCGCCAGCGCGCTAGCCGTCCCGTAGCAACCCGACCGATCCAGGTCAAATCAGATTAGATCCTTTTGGCGCGCCCGCGCGAGAGAGCCCGCCGCCCCTCCAAGAAGATCCCGCTCCCGCGGCGGCGGCGAAACCGAGTCGGCGCCGGCGGAGAGACCAGCAGTGCTCCCCGGCGATGTGCGGCGCTCCTGCCGTCCCTCCGATCGCGACGCGCTACGCCTCCCAGCCGCCGCCGTGCGAGTACGACGCGCACGCCTTCTCGACTTCGGCCGCGCCGCACGCGGCGCCGCCGTCGAAACAGCAGCAGCAGCTGATGATGATGACGACGATGATGGCGGAGGCCGCGCGGGGGCTGGCGGCGGCGCCGCAGCGGCTGCAGTTCGCGCCGCCGCCGGTGAAACCGGACCGGCGGGGAGACCAGACCGGCTCGCCCACGACGGCGGCGCGCGGGAGCGCCCCCGTCGCCCCTCCTCGGATCAAGCTGCGCTGCGTATCCGACCAGCCGCCGGAGCCGGACGTCATGGACGCGGGCTCCTCGGCCCCCTCGACGCCGTCCGACTGCTCCTCGATGGAGAAGACACCCTCGCCGCGCGGACCGCTGCCGGCCTCGGCGGCGCGGCAGATGCCGACACCACCGCCGCCCTTCCCGGCGGCGCCGCGCGTGGAGGTGCGCCGGGTGTGGGCGCATAACTTCGACGCGGAGGCCAGGCTGATCGGGTCGCTCCTGCCCAGGTTCCGGTATGCAGCGGTGGACACGGAGTTCCCGGGGACGGTGTACCGCCCGGCGGGGGCGGCGTACACGCTCACGCCGGAGAGGCGGTACGACCTGCTGCGGCAGAACGTGGACGCGCTGAACCTGATCCAGCTCGGCCTCACGCTGTTCGACGCCGGCGGCCGGCTCCCGAGCCTCGGCGGAGGCGGCGGCGCCGCGCGGTACGTGTGGGAGTTCAACTTCCGCGAGTTCGACGTGCGGCGCCACCGCCACGCGCCGGAGTCCATCGCGATGCTGCGGGCCAAGGGCGTCGACTTCGACCGCACGCACCAGCACGGCGTCGGCGCGGCGGAGTTCGGCCCGCGGCTGCGCAAGTGGCTGCGCGCTGGCCTCGGCCGCGCCGGCGTCGTCACGTTCAGCGGCGGCTACGACCTCGCGTACCTGGTGAAGGTGATGTTCGGGCCGGGGTACAAGATGCCCATGTCGGCGGCGCAGTTCGAGGGCGTCGCCAAGGCGGCGCTGGTCCGGCGGCGGCTGTTCGACGTCAAGGAGATGGCGCGGCTCTGCCCGCGGGACCTCCGCGGCGGGCTGGAGAGCGTCGCCGTGAAGCTCAACCTGGGGCGGGCCGTCGGCGAGGCGCACCAGGCCGGCTCTGACAGCCTGCTGACCTGCCACACCTTCATGAAGATGCGAGAAAGCTACTTCGACGACGACGACAAGCTGGCAAGGGTCGCCGGTTTCCTCACCGATATCACGGCGTGCTAACGGCTGCCGCCATGTGTATTTAGCTCCGAGTCTGTAGAACTTGGTCTGTAAAACCTTTTCATTGAATCTTTGTGCAGAATTGGAGGCTTTTCTTGGATTTCTTTCGTTCTTTCTTCCGCCACTTTAATTTCTGAGACAGCATGCAATGTGCCTCGCTCTGCAAGGTCACGAATATGCTCCCTGTTCTAAATAATATGTTGTTTTGGCTTTTCTAGATGCATAGCTTTTGCTATGCATCTATACATACCAAAAATTATGCATCTAAAAATGACAAAACAATCCATAATTTGGAACGGAGAAAGTATTTACTAATAAAAAGAATAATAGTGAAGTAAAGAGGTATAAAGATTTCAGCACTACTCCATACATACGAATTTTGAACTTCTGAACTTGAATGAACCTCGAGACATAGAAGGCAAATTGGCTTTGGAATCCTGAACATTGTGGGTTGTGAGTTGTGACAGCTTGTCAACAGAGCACCAAGAGACAATAATGCATTGGAGGTAAAATCTTCTCATTGCACCAAGAATTTGAACTAGCATTATTTTTATCCGGTCAAAACTTTTTTCTTGACTAGGCAAATATATCCGTACGTTGCTACGGATAAAATTGGTATAAATATTAAATACGTACAGTTATCCGTGCATTAATTTGTAGAGATCTACGTCGTGGACGGAGGGCTGGTCCTACTCGCATACGGGATGGAATAAGTTCCACATGTCAATGATATAAGCCGGACCAAACCAAAAATTTAGGTGGAGACGTTTATGTACTTTAAAAATAAGTTTCAAAATAAGTTTCTAGGTATAGATATAGATCAAATAAATTTGGACACAACATCTTCCTATAATATTATTTTTACAATCACGTGTCATGGGCTTGTCATTGTCACCATCGGATGAGGCCCACGAGCCCAATAAATGAAACAAAAAATAATATAAAATGTCCCAAAGGTAGTTAAATGAGCCACCTTTAACATGTGCTAAAATGAGGCATGGGCTTTTCGACCTGATGGTTGGCTGGCGGGAGCCGGGAGGTTTGCTATCTTCCACCCAACATACTAGCCTCCGCGCCACACCATACACCACCGCATTTGCTGTCAAAGAAAGAGTAGAGGGGACTAATCACACAAGATTGAAAGAAAAAAAAAGAAAAATTCGAGGGTAGTGGAGGAAAAAAAATACATCAAGGGCATGTCTGAAAAAATAATTGTGGCACCGTCTAAAAAAACCTCGTGTGACCTGCCAAAGCTTTTCTTCCCCTTTTTAGCAAAAGCTTTCAGATCCAGTTTGTGACTGTACCTACCTATATTTGGCAGCAAGATAGGAAGCAGCTGTCAGATCAAGGGCAAGAGACGACCTTTTCATCTCGAACCACACGAAATCAGCACGTTCCCACGGTGTGACCTACAGTCGCGCTGGGCCATCACATGACCGAGCAATTTGCATGAACGCATGCATTCTACACCGACAACAATTGTTCATCACCACAGCACGAGCAATCAAGCATTTTAAAGATTAGCTAAATCCGCGAGTTTACTCTCGATTATCGCCATGGGAGTCCTTATTCCACCATCTACATCCATGCATCCATGGAGATCTAGAATCTTATTTAATATACACAACTAGCATGCGTCCATGGATGCGTCGTCGCCGGCCACTGCTGCCTACGAGGTAGAGAGATGGATCACTTCTCCTCCTGTCCACCATGTTCGTCATGGCCGCCGCCGTCGCCGCGGCCTCGCGCGATCGACGCCACGAAGGCGTCCATGGTGCTGGCGTCCGACCGGTAGTGCTTCTGCGTGAACTCGAGGAACTCGCGCCAGGTGAAGTCCGGGTACGCGCGCGGGCGGCCGGCAGCGGCGGCGGCCAGGAGCGCGCCCGGCGGGCGCACGACGCGGTCCAGCTGCGGGTTGAGGAAGAAGGTGAGCGACCTGCGGGCGGCGCCGCTGCTCACAACGGCGCGGTGGAGGCAGCTGGCGTGGCGCCCGTCGGTGAGCGCGGCGAAGGTGTCGCCGATGTTGACGACGAACGCGTCCGCGCGGGGCCGCACGGCGCGCCACTCGCCGCCGCCGGCGCCGGCGCGCACCTGCAGCCCGCCGACGCCGTCCTGGTGCAGCAGCGTCAGCGACGTCGGGTCGCGGTGCGGGCCCGTCCCCAGAGTCAGGTGTGGCTGCCGGCACGGCGGGTAGTGGTTGAGCCGCATGATGGAGTCGCCGCCGGCGAAGAAGCCCCGCAGCGCGCCGCGGTCCGGCAGCCCCAGCGCCGCTGCTAGCACCTCCGTCACGTCCAGCGCCAGCCGCGTCATTGCGTCGCAGTACTCCTGGTACACCTCCCTGCATCGCATCCGTGCGTCATGCGCATAAGGTTAAACTCCATTTTAATTTGCAACTGAGATTACTGAGATGCAGCGTTCAGTTTGCAAGGATAAGCTGTTCAAAAACAGAACTTTTGCAAGAACTAACAAATTTTGCAACTTCATTTTGATTGGGTTTTGAAAAATTTAAGCAGAATTTTGATGATTGGACCGAATACGCTGTGCAGGGGTTTTGAGTTTTGACACCCATCCGGTACTAACGGACGTACCCCATGTGGCGGTACTCCTCGCCGAGGACGCCGACGAAGTAGTCGGCGACGGCGCGGCCGCTCCCCGGCGCCGGCGGCGCGGGGCAGTGGAACGACAGCGTCTCCTTCCACGGCAGGCAGGCGTCGAAGCGCCCCGTGAAGCTGCTGGCGTAGCCGTGGCTCTCCCCGGGGCGGCGCCGCGCGCGCTGCTTCTCGGCGAGCGGGCGCGCGTAGAAGGCGTCGCAGCAGCGGTACGCCTCGGCGATCAGCGCGGCGCCCACGCCGTGGCCCACCACCTGGAAGAACCCGTGCCGCTCGCACGCCTCCGCCACGCCGCGCGGGAGCTCCCCGCCGCCGCGGAGGAACTCCGCGAGGTCGACCACCGGGATGTCCGCCATCTCCTCCACGCCGCCGTCGCCGTCTCCGCAGCCCGCCGGCCGCTCCTCGGCCCGGCACACGAACTGCTCCGGGATGCGCTCCTCCCGGCTCAGCACCTCGGCGTCGAACACCACCGCCATGCCGGAACCGACCGCCTCGCAGATCCTGCTCTGGGCGCGTCCTCCGGTGGCGTCGAAGCGGCTTGGCTGGAACTGGAAGCTGGAGGCCGAGGCCCTGCACGCTGCAAGCCGGCCTGCGCTAGCTGCACGGCTCGCCGGCGCCGGCCGGTGCGGCCATATATAGCGAGACGACGGCTCTTTTTGGAGAGGGTTAAAAGGGTCTCGTCAGCTAAAACGGACGCAGGATCACCGTGATCTCCTCCGGGAAGGCATTTGCTGGTGCAAATCCAATTGCTAATCGGGTGGGTTATCTCGTCTGGATTCATCGACGACGCTCTGCTCCCGGGGTTTCTGAGCAAAGCATGAAACTGATCGAGTTGGGTGAGTGGTAATGCCAGCAACGCATGCCAGCTTTTGTTTGGGTACTGTGTGAACTGTGAAGCATGAGCTGGAGTTGGAACAGCAAGGGAAGTGTGAAGCCTGACGCAGGACGTGCCTATCTTGTTGTTGCTTACTTGCTTGAAGATAAGCACGTATTTACAGCGCATGATTTCTGAATAATCGAGATTCGAGGGTGGTGTTAACTGTGGGTATGGTACGGAGTAGATTGAACAGATCGACTCATGGATAGAACTGACTGTATACTCCCTTCTTTCCCAGGCAAGATCCAACTTGTTGGCCCAGGATGTGAAAGGCCCGTTATGTTCATGCTTGGGTTTCAATTTTGCTGCTTCATTTTGGGAAGGGTTTCGTGCTAGTCAACAATGCCATGTAAACCACGAATTGAATGTGACTTCACCTTATAAGATTTCTTGTGACGGAACCTACCCACTCGAGGATTTATTTCATAATTTAACCGGTGCTATTCTTTCAGTGACAACGAGACGCACGTGCTAATTTCGTTAATCTTGAGATTCTTCCAGCTCATCTATCGGAGATGCCTATAGAAGTAGAGTTGCGTATGTGTATATTTATAAAAGTAAATGTGCGCGCGTGCACGTGAGCGTGTACCCGAGAAAAAAACAACGTCGCGTAAGCCTAAGAGAGCTTTGCATTGCCCGTTTGCCATATTGACGAAGCACAAGTATTCTTAGCATGCCATGTTGGGCCCAGTCGGGCCAAACCTAACATATGCGGACTCCACACTGCTGGCTGCCTTTCTCTTGATGGGCCGTGCGACCCAAAACCCTTCCTGGGCTGCCTTTCCCTCCGTGGGCGTTAATTGACCGCCCGATTATATTATTAATTAATCTAATCTAATCCGACGGTAAGCGCACCGGCGAATCGGGAAAGGGTTGGCCAACGCCTCCCTCAAATAAGCCAACGCCTTCTCCCTTCGCCTTCCTCTCGACGCTCGACCCGAAAAAAAAATATATTCTCCGCGGGGGGAAGGGGAAAGGTCGCGTGGCGTCTCGCCCACAGGTTGGTGCCGCCGCTCCCCCTCCTCCTACCCCTCATCCTCTTCCCCGGCCCCAGATCCGATCGCCAGCGCGCGCGCCGGCCGATCTGGGGCGGGCTCCGCTCCGTCCGAGGCTCGCCGTTGACGGGGTCCGCGGTCCGTCGAGCTTTTTTTTTTTAAGAATTTGGCGGGCTGTTTCGTTCTAGGCTGGTGGTCTGGTGGCTGGGTCCAGCTGTGGCGATAGGTTTCGGATCGGATCTGCGCGAGCTGGAATTGGGTTGACCGCTGTGGTTGGCGGCAAAGGGTCTGCGCCTGCGCGTCTCTCTGCTCCGTTGGGCAGTTTGTGAGGAGGATTTGGGTTCTCCTTTGGGTGTTCGATGAACGAACTTTGGTGGTTGGCGGCGGATGGGAAGTGCGTGGCTGCTTGCTCGTGGCAGGGCTCTTCCATCCCTCGCATCACATGGCCGCTTCCCTTGCGTTTGGGGTGGATGAAGCAGCGAGCTTCCTTGCCTTGCTTAGCGTGGATAGCCTTGGTGATGGGCCATGGATTATGGCCAGAGGTTTCGCGGTGACCTTGACAAGGTCAATTGCTTGGACGTGTGGATGAGGTTTGACTACGTGAATTGGGTGTGCGCCTGGGTGATTGCTTCGCCCGTATGCTGCTGGTTGCCTGCCTTGTGCTGGTGCTAGTTGAGCAATCTTTACTTGTGGAGCAACCAAAAAAAATCCGTGGCTTCATGCTATGGTTGCATGAAGCAGTTGAGTGACAAAGGGGTGCAGAGCTTTCATTTGTTTGTAGAGTACCCAATAAGGATGAGATAGAGATAAATCTGCTCAAATAAAAGACCTGGGGTGCAGGTTGTTGGCTATCAATCCCATTGCTGCTCTGCAGGATCGATGCGTTTGCCCTTATTTTGTTCTGCTTGAGAAGCTGACAGACACGTTGATGTCTCTGTCTGTTTCCTGTATTACAGCTTAATATGCAACCTGGCTTTATATGCCAATAGAAAGTAGTCAGGTCAGGAAGAAAGAATAGTTGGTAGAAACTTTTGATGTTTGCATCAACTTACTAGGGACTGAGGATAGAATCATGGATAATAACTTCTGATATTTGAATCAACTAGAAGCAATACCTGCGCCTACTGCTTATTTGAATAAATATGGGCTGTGTTTGTGTTTCAAAGACCTTGCATCATGGCACACTTGGATAAATTGGCACAAGTTCGTTAGCTTGGGATTATTCATTTGTGATTGTTTTTCAGCTGTTGGTCAGAACTGGTCGTGTCCTGTAAAGAGAAAACAAGGATTGTAAAATGCTACGACCTTTTTCATGATTCAATCCTGAATTCCTAGTTTCCTCTTAGTATCTTCCTGTACAACCTTATAAGTTCCATTGTTGAGCATTAGGTTGTATTTCTTTCTGAATCTGAATCATGTATTTTTTTGCCATTTTTCACACTTATTGCATGTCCATTTCTTGATAATGAGCTATGGAACTTGTGTCCCTGCAGTCCATCGGTAGCAATGGCACAAGAGAGCTGGAAACAAGAGTCCGAGGAGACTGGAGTCCACGCGCCTGAGGCCCCTATTCTCTGCATAAACAACTGTGGTTTCTTTGGCAGCAGCATGACGAACAATATGTGCTCGAAGTGCTACAGGGACTTCATCAAGTTGATGGAAGCCCCATTGGTGGAGAAGAAGGTGATCACATCAGCATCTTCTTCCGCAGCACCACTGGAGACAAAGCGAGATGATGCGCCTGCCGCTCCTGCCACTGAAGCTGCGGCTGAGAAGCATGCAGAGCAAGAGCCCCCAAAGCCGCCCAGCAACCGATGCCTGACCTGCCGCAAGAAGGTCGGGCTGACCGGCTTCCTCTGCCGCTGCGGAGGCACCTTCTGCTCCACGCACCGCTACACCGACTCCCACCAGTGCACCTTTGACTACAAGAAGGTGGCCCGGGAGCAGATAGCCAAGCAGAATCCAGTTGTGATGGCCGAGAAGATCAACAAGATCTGATGCATGGTCGTGAAGGGATCGCTGAGTTCATGCCTGGGTTCCCGAGTCCTCAAGTTCACTACAATGGATAGGTTCCTTCGGGTGGTGGTCTGGGTTAGCGTGGTAGTAGGGGGTCTCAATTGTGTCTATCCTTCTCCTTTATCATGGTTTCATTCTCTGCTGGAAAGATGCAGTGGTTTTGCGTCGTCACTTCCTCTGGAAGTAGTTTAAGTCGAGAAGATAAGATTGCACATCAGGTATTGCTTATTCTGGTCCTGGAGGGCCAAGTGATGTATCGACATATCATTGGTTTTGTATCGTTGTATGTTATCACTTGTGCTGGAAGTCGCAGCAAGTATGAAGCTTATCTGATCCTGCTACCATCATGTTTATGTGATCAGATGAAGTTATAGATAAGCATATACATATCAAATCTGTTTATTCGTGATGTTCGTTGTAAGGTTTGCAAATCATACATGTCAAGATGCAGTTGCCTGTGTTAGAAACAAGAGCTTTTGATGAATTACATGGGATGAGACATGGGTATAATTGCTTGGAGAGGAAAACAATGCCAAAGGAAATGACCAACAGTTGCATGCTATGCTAGCCTTTCATGCTGTCATCCAGTTATAGCTTCACTGTAGTCCAGGAACATGACAGAAGAAAGCCTCAAGGTTTAAGTTTGTGACTCTAGCATACTCCCTTCATAAACTATCATCCCTTTCCAGGAAAATGCCAAACCAACATTTTCCTTGATATTCTTCTGAACAGGGGCGGAGCTGGGCCTTGCTGTCGGGGTGTTTGGACCCCGATGGATTTCTGCAAAATCAGTGAGAATTACTGTTCTGCACTGTTTTTTATAGGTAAAGACCCCGGCAAGAACTAGGAAAGACCCCGGCAACATTTTCATCTGGCTTCACCCCTGCTTCTGAACATGTCTTCAACTGTGGCAGAAGTACTTGCTTGATGCATGGGAAATGTGAAGCCTGACGCCGTACGTGTGATGCTTGACGATAAGCACGAAGTTATGTGCACGAAACCGGATTCTGAACAGATCAGCACGTGATGGAATCGATCGTACATTCCCTTCTTTCCAAAAGAAGATAGAACTTGTTGGATCAGGACGTGAAAGGTCCGTCATGTAACTCGCGCTTGGGTTTCAAATTCTGCTAGTCAACCGTTGTTGTGTGTGGAATAAGGCCTAAGAGCTTTGCGAAGCCCAAGTTTTCTTAGCAGGCCAGGCTGGGCCCTGTTGGGCCAAACCCAACGCAGGCATGGTTGCTCCTGTAGAGGACTTTTATGTAATGTTTTGTTTGTTCAGGGGTGTCCAGTTAGGGGGCTGGTTGTAAGACTTTTGTATTAATAAAATCCAACCCTTTCTCGAAAAAAAAGGAGGCTTTGAGCAGCTTGCCGGTTTGACTTTGGCCCTAGCGCCATGCCGCCGACCGGCACCGGATCGTGCGGCGGCGCCGGCGAACCAGACCGCCATCCCGGGCATTGTCCCAGGCTTGGGTCGGTGGCCGGCAAGACGTCGAGCCCGACTTCGCCGAGACGGTGAGAACAAGGGCACAAAGCTTGCATCACACGCGCAACGAGCACGATGAAAACGAACAGGGAGGTCGTCTGTATCACATCTCTTCCTATCGATCAATTATTCGTCGTTCTCGTGTTTACAATGGCATCGGCAGTAGCACAGCATTAATCTGTTGGCAGCCAGCTAGATCGACGGGATCATCACCAGCTGGATCGGCGGAGATGTGCGGAGCACTGCCGGGGCGGGTTCAGATCAGATCAGATCAGAGCCTGAAGGCCTTCTCGACGCTCTCCCTCCGCGCGCCGACGGCCTTGTAGACGCGCATGAACTCGCGGAACGTCACGGCGCGGTACCGCGGCGGGTTGCAGGCGCCGACGAGCTCCGCGGCGGGGGCGACGAGGCAGTCCTCGGTGGGCATGATGAACGTCGCCACCGACGTGCGCGGCGCCGCCGCGTTGGGCGCCGCGCGGTGCTCGACGCTCCTCAGCAGCCCGTTCGTCGCGATCTGCACGCATCGCCGATTGCTCACCGTCAGGATCGAGAGATCACGAAACATCGCATCAGCATTGACATCTCACGGCAGCTTTGTTCGGACCTCGAGCTGGTGGCCGAAGTTGACGACGAAGGCGCCGGGCACGGGCTGGACGCGGATCCAGTCGCCGCGGTACGAGACCTGGAGCCCCGGGACGCCCCCCTGGAGGAGGAGCGTGATGAGGTTGCGGTCGCAGTGCGGCGGCAGGCCCAGCGCCCGCTCCGGGTCCGGGCACGGCGGGTAGTGGTTCACGTTCACCACCACGTCGCCGCCGCTGAGCTCCCCGTCAAAGTAGTCAGGGCGGAGCCCCACCCCCTCGCACAGCAGCCGCAGCAGCTCCATCCCCACGGCCCGCGCCGGCGCGACGAACGCCTCCACCGCCGACCGGAGGCGGCCGGGCTTGTCGGGCCACGCGTCCCTGGCGGCGGCGTCGGCGGGGAAGGGGCAGGCGAGGCGGAGGCAGTCGCGCCAGTACCGCTCGCCGCCGGTGCCGTAGGTGGTGCTGGAGAAGAGGCGGTTGGGCCGGTCCGCGTCCTCGGAGTAGAAGGCCGCCTTGTCCGCCGCGGGCAGGCGGAAGAACTCCTCGCAGCATGCCTCCATGTCCCGCACCGCCTGCTCCGGCACGCCGTGGTTGACCACCTGGTCGACGCCGGTCATCGTCAATCGCGACGAGAGGAAAGGAGAAAGCCGAGCGAGCGAGCGAGCGAGCAAAGATGCCGGAGGAGGAGGGCGGAGAGAGAGGTGCGTACCTGGAAGAAGCCGAGCTCCTTGCCGGCCTCGAGGACGGCCCGGCGGACCTCGTCGCGGGGGCGGGCGAGGTCGATGACCGGGAGCGCGACGTCGGCCGCGGACGCCGGCGGGCGCTGGTCGGGCGCGAAGACGAAGCTGTCAGGGAGCGTCTTGTGGGACGCGGCCGAGGATAGCAGGTTCTCCATCGCTGGTGCCGGTCAGCCGGTGCGCTCGCGACGGGTGGCCGAATCGGGCGAGAGCAGCAGGACGAGCGAGATCGTGGGGAGCCAGTCAAAAGTCAGAGAGCAAGCAGGCAGCAAGAGGACCACGAGGGACAAACAAAAGAAGTCCCGGTCCCACTAGCCTCTCGTGTTCTCCGCACTTCGCCGGCAGCCTTTTTCCTGATGGGCCGCGCGGCCCAAAACCGCTCGTGGGCTTCTTCTCGCTAACTGGCAAATGCAGCCCGCTGTTTCGAGAGAGTTCGTGTTTGCTTTGCCGGTCGAACAGGGAACAGTGCCGGCCGACATCGTGCCGCCCCGGCCCTCGCGGCGGCCAAACCAGCCCTCCCGTACCCGTCTCGCTTCTTCCCGGCGGCGCCCTCGTGACTTGAACCCCGGCCGTCGCCGCCGGGCGCGCTTCGCGGCGCGTCTCGGCGGGCTGAACCAAGGATGCGGGTGGAGCGAATCCAGCTCCGGCGCCTCGACCTGCCCTGCCTAGCTCGGCCGCCATTGTGTGCAGTGTTTTTTCCTCCGAGTCCTGCCGCTGCCGACGTGAGCCGGCGAGCGCCGACGCTATGCTCGACAGCCGACAGCCTACCGCCGCCGCCGTGCTCCTTTTTTTCTGAAATCAAATGAAATTTCACGTAAACAATCTTTCTTTTTTTAAATCAGATGAAATTTCCTCTCCACTTTTTTAAAAGAACCGAAGCAGCAGCTGCAACAGAGGCTCGCTCCACCTTTTGCAGCTGTAAAGGTTACACGCACGATTCCAGGTGGGCCCAGCGGGTCTCCACGTCATCCGCACCCGCCGCCAAAAAGCGGAGCCCTACCGCAGCCGCCAAGTGGGCCCTCCCACCCCGCCACGCGCCATGCTGCTTCTGTTCCCGAATCCATCGTCCACCGTGGACCCGTCCCACGCCGAACCCGACCCATCCTCCACCAGCTTCCACTTCCACCCGGCGCCGGCAGCCCCGCTGGCACGCGGGTCCCGCGCCGGCCCCACCCGCCACACGGGCGGCGGCCCGCCTCGTGGTCCCACCCGCGCGCGTCTAGAAGGGTCCACACTAATCACCGGCTAAACACGACGATTAGCCGCCCGATTTGATTAATAATCTAACCTAATCCGACGGTAAGTGCACCGGCGGATCGGGAAAGGGTTGGCCTTTATAAGCGCACGCCATCCCGAAATAAGCCAGCGCCCTCCTCGCCTTCGCCTACCTCTCGACGCCCGGCCCCAAAAAGAAAAAAAAAGAGAGAAAATTCTTCTCGGGGGGAAAGGTCGCGTGCCGTCTCGCCCACAGGTTGGTTGCGCCGCTTCCCCCCCCCCCCCCCCCCGCCTCCTATTCCCCGGCCCCAGATCCGATTGCCGGCGCTCGGCCTGCCGCGCCGGCCGATCTAGCGGCGGCGAGGGTCGCCGTTGACGGGGTCCGTGGCTGGCGTGTCGGATTTTTTTTTTATCTAGGATTTTTGGGGGCAGTTTCGTTTCTAGGTTGGCGGTGGGCTTCGCGTCGAGGCGCGGCCGGTTGGTTCTGGATCGGATCTGCGCCGATTGGAATTGGGTTGACCGGTGGGGTTGGTGGCACGGGGTCTGCGCGCCTCTCTGTTACGGAGGATTTGGGTTCGCCTATGCGTATTTTCCCTTTAATTCTCTTGCAAATCATTTGCCGTGGTTTGTTTTCTAGGCCGGCAGGCGAGACCTCAACCTTTAGGAACAGCGGAGGGAGTGACTCAGTGAAGGACACCGAATCTGTCCCCGTGGTTGATGAACAAACTTCGGTGGTCGCCGGCGGATGTGGGGGTGAAGTTCATCCTGTCGCCGCCGGGTACAAAGCCGCGGCGCGCGTGTCTGCTTGCTTGTGGCAGGGCTCTTCCATCCCTCGCATCACATGCGAGCTCCGTGTCAAATCATGAAGCGAGTGAGAGATGTTTGCTGATACGGGAAGGTCTCTTGTGGCCCTTGCGTACGGGGTGGATGAAGCGGCGAGCTTCCTTGCGGTGCTTGGCGTGGGTAGCCTTGATTGTGGCCAGAGGTTTCGTGCTGACCATGGCAAGGTCGATTGCTTGGACGTGCGGATGAAGGTTTGACTGCCTGAATTGGTTGTGCATCTACCTGATTGCAGTTCCGGGGATTGATTGCTTCGCCTGTATGCGGCTGGTTCCCTGCCTTGCGCTGGTGCTACATATGCAATCTGTGGAGCAACCAAAAAGGCCTTGGCTTCATGCTATGATTGTGTAAGGCCCTTGAGTAACCAAGGTGTGCTGTGCAGAGCTTTAGTTGTTTATATCGAGAATAAGGATGTGATAGAAGCATAGAGCGTTTGGTCCAGCGCGGTTAAATCCGCTCGTACAGAAGACCTGTGGCGCAGGTTGTTGGATAACAATCCCATTGCTGCTCTGCAGGTTCGACACACTCTCCTTATCTTGTTCTGCTAGAGAAGCTGACTGCTCAATATGCAGCCTGGTTGCATATGCTAGTAGAAAGTAATCTGATTGGGAAACTGACAACTTTTGATGTTTGAATTTACAAGGGACTGAGGATAAAATCATGGATAGGAAATTTGGATGTTTGAATCTACTGATCTAGTACAAGCTACTGTTATCCCAATAAATTTTAACATGCCCGCTGCCCTCACCTACTGCTTATCTGAATAAATATGGGCAGTCTTTATCAGCTAAGTATTTCAAAGACCTTACAGAATGACACATTTGGATACAATTGGCTTAAGTTAGTTAGCTTTGAAATTATTCATTTCCAATTTGTTGCAAGTTGGTTTTGTTTTTCAGCTGTTACTGAGAGATAGTCGTGTCCTGTAAAGAGAACAAGGATTGAAATATGATGCAACCCTTTTCATGATTCAATCCAGAATTCCTAATTTCCTCTTATTATCGCTCTGTACAACCTTATGCAGTTCCACTGTTGAACATTAGGTTGTATTTCTTTCTGAATCTGAGTTTGAATAGTGTATTTTTGCTATTTATCACACTTACTGCATGCCCATTTCTTGCTAATGAGCTAGAACTTGTGTCCATGCAGCCCATCTGTAGCAATGGCACAGGAGAGCTGGAAACAGGAGTCTGAGGAGACTGGAGTCCATGCGCCTGAGGCCCCAATTCTGTGCATAAACAACTGTGGTTTCTTCGGCAGCACCATGACGAACAATATGTGCTCGAAGTGCTACAGGGACTTCATTAAGTTGATGGAAGCCCCTGTGGTTGAGAAGAAGGTGATCACCGCGGCATCTTCTTCTGCGGCACCAATGGAGACAGCAAAGCAAGATGATGTGCCTGCAGCTGCTGCCACTGAAGCTGTGGCGGAGAAGCAAGCAGAGCAGGAGCCACCAAAGCCGCCCAGCAACCGGTGCCTGACCTGCCGCAAGAAGGTCGGGCTGACCGGCTTCCTCTGCCGCTGCGGTGGCACCTTCTGCTCCACGCACCGCTACACCGACTCCCACCAGTGCACCTTCGACTACAAGAAGGTGGCACGGGAGCAGATTGCCAAGCAAAATCCAGTTGTGATGGCTGAGAAGATCAACAAAATATGATGCATGGTCGTGTGAAGGGATCTCCGAATTCATGCCTGGGTTCCCGAGTCCTCAAGTTCACTCCCGATAGGTTCCTTCAGGTGGTGGTCTGGGTTAGCGTGGTAGGGAGTCTCAATTGTGTCTATCCTTCTCCTTTATCATGGTTTCATTCTCTCGATTGTGTAATAATGTAAATATATTCAAACTGTAATTTAATCCTATTGCTTCCTACGACGATTGCCGGGTTTACTGCTGATCATGGCTTTCAAGTGGCGTCCAATCTTGTGGTTATCTGGTTCTGTGCATATCAAGAAGTTAAGTTGAAGGAGTTCAGGATCCTGAACAACAGTGTGTGCTTTTTGACCAATATTGAAAGGATGGCAGCTTGTGCTATCGCTTTAATCCGAAAGTTTCTGCTGGAAAGATGCAGTGGTTTTGCGTTGTCGCTTCCTCTGGAAGTAGATTAAGTTGAGAAGATAAGATTGCGTAGCAGGTACTGCGTATTCTGGTCCTGGAGGCAAGTTCTAGTGTATCGGCATGTCATTGGTTTTGTATCATTGCATGTTATCACTTGTGCTGGAAGTCGCAGCAAGTATGAAGCTTATCTGATCCTGCTAACATCATGTTTATGTGATCAGATGAAGTAATAGATAAGCATATACATGTCAAGTCTGTTTATTTCTGATGCCTTGCATGTTTTGCAAATCATACATGTCAAGATGCAGCTGCCTATGTTGGAAAGCAGAGCTTTTGATAAGTTGCATGGGATGAGACATGGGTATAATTGCTTGGAGAGGAAAGCAATGCTGAAGAAATGAATTTTTTTTAGATTGCACAATACAACTCGGACACTCACAACGCACGTGCACTCACCCCTATGAATACACGTAGAGAAACCTAACCCTACGAGCATGTTCGAAGACAAACAAAGGAAATGACCGACGGTGTCACCGTAGCCTTTTATGCTGTCAGCCAGTTATAGCTTGGCTTTAGGCTGGATCTTAGTCACAGTAAAAGGAACAGTGCGAGAGACAAATGATGGTGACCCCTTCTTGACTAACGCAAGAAGAGAGGATTGGATCACTGGAATTCATTGGTGATGAAGTTAACACTTCTTTTCTTCCCCTGAAAGGAACTTTCAAGTTTCAAAAGCAACACGCTCTGTGGACAAGGAATCGTTCTTGTGAAAAGCCTCCATGCTCAGTGAAATTCTGATGGTTTTTTGTCCGCCCAGGCCCAGCCCTCTATGACGAACCTGAATTCCAACCGGTGCATATCTGTTCAGGCCCTATGAAGCCAGCTACCAGCTACCAGAGGAGGTATCTGGGAGTACTTTCAGACAGAATCAGAAATCGTCTTTAGTTTCATCTTTTTTGCAAGGTTAACAGGAGAGAATCCTAGTAGATTGTACGACCATCTAACACCTGACAACAGAGATGGCAACTTAAGTGGAGACCTATTTTATTAACGTACGATAGATTTTTCAGGTTGAAATTCCTGATTGAAGCTGAACTATTCTAACTTCTGCATATCATTGCATTCATAATTCATAAAGTACTATATTTCCTTCAAATAAAAAAAACTCTTGTTTTGTTTCTCGAACATTGACTTAGTTTTCTCTAAAAACCTGAGTTTACAGCAAGTATTTCCCTTAGTTAACATAAGTTCACTCAGGTTTTTAGAGATTAACAGGTCGTTCCTTTCTGTAAATCACAATGCAAAAGTTTGCACAGGTCTGTGTTGCACTCAACTTGTGAAGAGCCTGTAACCAAGTATTTCCCTTCTATTTTCTTAATACAAAGATGTGCTGTTCTCTTACATACTAAAAAAATAAAAGGTACACACATATATATATTTTTTAATAATTATAAGGTTTCCATACAGATTGGTAATCAGATAGTAGAGGAACTAGTAATGTTTGCAAGGACCCATCCGAGCATGTTTGCATGTCGGCAGTGGAAGCCACCTTGCTTCGCCTGAATGTTAGTCAACTACTCCCTCGGTTCATTCTAAAATCGGTTCAAAAATGTAGTTTAGTTTGACTTTTCTACATTTATAGATTTTGATATTTGTATATCTAGATGTATAGCAAATATTATAAATCTAGAGAAACAAATACATTTTATGGAGGGACTATCAAAGAATTGCGGGCTTATTGCATCTTGAATCTTTCGTGCCGAGGTCGTCAGAGATCTTGGTGATTCGTGATATCAGGCGACAGGTCTAGGCGCGTAGAAGTCTTTAATACAAAATAATCAGGCGAAGCAAACATTTTCATCACGGCACCGACACTCCGGCAACTAGCCAGCTACTATTACCAAAATACAGTGTTCAGAGGTGAAAACGAAACGCAAATAAAAAATTAAAAAAGACTGCCAAATAACAAGAACCCAATGGCATGTATGAGTCAGAAGTAGCTGGTTAAGATCTCATCTTTCGTTTAGAAATCAATGGGAATCCGATTGATTTTCTTCGTCATCCTCACCATTGCCACTGGTGCTTGGTTACAACAAACGAAGATAAAAATATCAAATAATCACAAGTTTGCCTGCTTGTTGGCTTGTATCAAATTTGAATGATGTTTTCTTAAAAAAAATTGGCTTTATTCTGTTCTGAAAAAAAGATTAGCATTTCTTCCTAGTGAGCAACATAATCGACCGTGATCACATTCCATACACTGTCATCTGGTATATGGACTTCAGCTATTCCTGTGTTCAAAGCGTCGATTAGTACTTAAACTCTGCTAGTTTTTGAATGGCCCTGCCAAAACATGAATCAAAGCTGAAGGGCAGAATGAATCCAGGATGGATGGGTGATTACAGAGGACCTCAGAGATCTTGGTGGTTTGTGATCATCAGACGGGGCTCTTGCCCCATCAAGAGTAGCAAATATTTTGATCACATCACCGGCCCGACGAAATCACAGGTGCAGAACAGGCACAACAAACTAAAAAAATATGCCTCCAAGAAATCAGCAAACCAATGGCATAAGCATCGCGAGTCAGAAGTAGCTGGTTAAGGATCTCATCTTTCTGGTAGAAATCAATGGGAATCCGATCGATTTTCTTCGTCATCCTCGCCGTATGCCCACCGGTGTCGCAACCAAATCGCACAAAAATTAAAGAAACAAACGGCAAAACATTACGACAGAATCATCGCGAATTTGCCTGCCTTGTCACCGGCGAATCCTGGGAAGAAACAGAGGACGGCCGGAGCTTAAAAAGCAGGCGGGAAGAACTAGGAAAGCGACCTCCCCTTGGGCTCAATCTCGCCTAAGGATAGATTGCCCGCCGCACCGGATGCAGCGCCGGACAATTGCAATGTTAGGCAAACAACAAAGGATTGACCAACCAAAGCAGCAAAGCAATGACGCAAACGAAAGAGTAACTAAGCAAACAAGGGCAAATCAGGATCGAACGTTGGGGGGAGGCTAGGGTTCATGGGGCGCGGAGACGAACCCTAACTTGCCATCGAGAGCGGCGGCGGCGGCGGAGATGGGAGCGAAGAGCCTGAGACTCTAGCATTTGTAGGCGTCGGAGCGGGTTGAGGTCGTGTAGGGTTTGGGTTTGGGTACCTTTTGCCGACGGCCCGTGCACGTGGTGTCCGGGCCAGACACGTAGCCCGCGGCCCACGGCCCATGGAGGAAATGCTACATAGCTGGTACAGGTTGGTTTCCATGTGAAGTCTATCCTTTGAAATTTCAACACTGGTGATGGCTTTCTCAACCTACAATTTTATGAACAGCTGGTACAAAAGAACATTGTACAATAACCACAAAAAATGTAATGAAAAAAAATAATCACATCCATTGCATCCTAGAATACATGCATCTAAATCCAGTCCAAAAAGTCATGAAAAAATTGCAACAAAATCAACCGGGCACGTTGATCTTTCGGACACGTAATCACAAATGACAAAACTTCCACTGGTCGCAGCTCGCGGCAGCGGCAGCGGCATCTACTAGCACTACCGCAGCGCCAGGAGCTGCAGCAACGCCAAGAGCACCGCGGCCGCCGCTGCCGCGCCAGCGCTCCGGCCGTGCAGCGCCGCCGCCCCGGCCTGGATCTGTATGGTGAAGTTGCAGGTCGCCGTGGACGGGTCCTTCTCCGTGGGCAGCGCGAGGCCCTGGAAGTCGCAGGCGTCGTCCTTCTGGTTCTGCACCTGGTAGTAGGCGTTGAACGCGTACGAGGCGTTGCCAGCGGTGTCCATGCCGTTGCACGTCGAGCCGTAGCCCAGCGGCGTGCAGTCGGCGAAGGTGCACGCGTAGTCGATGTTGGCGCCGAGCTTGCCGAGGTCCCTGGCGTTCGGGTTCAGCGCGCACCACGTCTTGGGCAGGTACTTGACCCCCTTCGCCGGCACCAGCATCGCGTTCCGCCCCTGCCCGGCGAGGTCCATCGCGTACTTGGGCTGCCCGTCGTACCGGAGGATGCCCCAGTGCCGCTCGAAGTTGCCCGGCGCCACGCTCTTCATGTCCTCATCGACGAGCCCGAACAGGTATACCTCGATGTACTGGTTCGGCCGCGCCGGCGTGCCCGTGTTCGCCGCCAGCCGCTTGAGCAGCCCGGCGTAGAAGCGCTCCGCGTAGGACGCCTTGGCGTGCTTGTCGCCGTCGGTGGGCCAGCCGACCTCGCCGACGATGACGGGCATGTCGCCGTTGCCGACGGCCTTGAGCGCCGCCACCAGCGTGTCGAAGTTGGCGTCGAATACGTTGGTGTACAGCACGCCGTTGTCGTTCACCGGCGTCGCGCCGCCGTCGAAGAAGGCGTAGTCCAGCGGGAAGTTGTCGTTGAGGTACAGGCTGAGGAACGGGTAGATGTTGACGGTGAAGGGCGCGTTGTTCTTGGCCAGGAACTTGACGATGTCCGTCATGAGGCCGGAGATGTCGCTGCGGAACCGCCCCGCCGACGGCACCGGGTGGCTGGCCGGGGAGTTGTACACATCGGCGTTCAGCGGGACGGTGGCCTTGATCCTGTCGCCGACGCCAGCGTTGTTCAGCGCGTTCTGGATGTTCTGCAGCGCCGGGAAGGTGATTTTGATGAACGAGCCGTTGTACGACTCCAAGAACGGCTCATTGCCAACAGCCACGTACCTGCAAAGAGGATCGCAACAAGCTATTACCTCTCACTTCTCTGACTGAGTGACCATGGCAATTGAGCAACTTGTAGCGTAAAAGAAAGAAAAAGAATTCTCTTGCTTTTAATTTGTCAAAAAGATTGACCAGAAGCATCTTTCATGGATCACCTGACGATTATGAACTTAGAGCAAGTAAATTCTTCGGTTCAGAACTTCATATGCCATGAGACTTGGTGAGAGTAATGTCGGTAGAATTTGTTTGGGAATTGTGCAGAACTGAATATTTCACATCACTACCTTGACAAAAAAAAAATCCTAGAACACATGACATAATAATCATCACCAAACAAAATTACAGAACGGAGTAGATAAGAAGTGGACATGAGTGGTAGGCTTCCCCATTGCGTTAACAGCAGGCAGCAGTTGCTGGTTATGATCAGGTTAGGTCGGATGCGTGACAACCAGTTGCAGGGTGTAAAGGGCAAAAGCAGATTTCATTGGGCTTGCAGGATCAAAGTTCAGCAACTGCATGACAATCTGAGGTACCTGACAGCTTAGGATTTTGTTGCCCTGTTTCTAAGCAATAACTTCAAATCTCCAACTATATGTTCAGCTTGTACACAAAACACAAAACAACCTAAATCATCACCGCAATCAGTCTGTAGGACCCGCTGTCTTAGCGGGAGATTAAAAGGGAGTACTATCCCCTTTTTCCAAACCTTGACCATCCTTGGTACATCTAGAACGCAATCGAACCATCGGATTAGTTTAACGACATCGACAAATTGATATTCAAACAATTGCAACGATGTTGGCATTACCCATGTTCCAAACATTTCCTAAACAAGCTGATCAGATGAAGATGGACCATGCTTGGTACAAGTGGACCGTCACCAAACCATCGGATTATTTAATTTAATGCCCAAATCAACTGATATTATTCAAACAGCGACAACCATCTTGCTGACATTATCCATGTCGAAAACGACCCATGAAGAAATGCGATGCCTTGCACGGCCAACCGAATTTGCCAACAGCCTCCTCCACTGACTCTGTCCCCACTACCCAACCACCCTCGTCCAAACAAATCAAATTTCATGGTTGAGTATGCAATTCAGATTTGCAAGATGATAACTTTGCGCCAAAAGAAAAAAAACAAGGAGAAACTTATAGCATTTCGTTATCCCATTATTTTGAATGATTGGTGGGATAATTTTCAAATTTTGTGACCAGGAGCACAACAATTCAAAACATGTCGCTGTCGTAGATGGTCAGTGCGATGCTGATGCTAAGCTGACTGTGCTTGGATCGATGCTAGGTAACAGTACGATCAGAGCGCATTGCTACCTTACCATTTCCGGTATGGTAGTGAAAGAGGGACGGGCATGGCGATGGCGTGCCGCGCCGGCGGCGAGATGGGGTCGGTGACTCACTTGATGGTGACGCCGCCGTCGAAGTCGTACCGCTTGACGTGGCGCTTGACCCAGTCCTTGGCCTTGCCGGCGTCGGCGGCGAGGTCGGCGAGCATGTTGTTGGGGATGGCGACCATGACCTCAATGCCGCTGCCGGCGAGCGCGCTCATGGCAGCGGAGTCGGTGTCGAAGAGCTTCACCTTCTTGATGCCGTTGTCGCGGAGCACCTGCACCACCGCCTTGGGCGGCAGCGGGTGCGACGCCTGCGTGCCCCAGTTCATCCCCAGCGCCTCCGCCACCGGCGCCGCCGCCCAGCACAGGCTGCACAGCGCCACCAGCAGCGCCGCGGCGAGCCTCGCCATCAGCGCAATGCGAGCCGGACAGGACCGCGAGGGAATCGATTCTTTCGGCCGGGAACCCGGCGAGCGCAGCAACCTTGGAGAAGGAGAAGGAATCGCTAGAATTTTGGGTGGACTTCGCGGAGCTCAGCTCCAGAACTGTGGGGAAGAGAAAGGTGGGCAGCTGTTGGAACCAAGGCCGGTGAGGTGAGATGTCCCGGAAGGGGATGGCCGCACTATCCAGCTCAGAGAAGCTGGAGTCCTCCTTTACTACTGTAACTCGAAGTCAAGAACTGCAGGGAGGAGACGACAACGGAACGGAATTGATTGAGACGAGAAAAGATTCAGAATTTTGAATCGAGGGAGCAGGGGACGGAGCAGGGGACGCCGCTGCGCGAGAACCGAGGTCGGAGGAGGGAGGACAGGAGGATGAGGCAGGCGGCCAATCCGAGCGGGCGACCAGAGCAGCTCGTCGCGTCTGGCGAAGTGGTGAGTTTTATCGAAGCAAAGGGTCTGGCTGTGGTTGGTTGGGGAAGGGGGAGGGCGTTTCGGTCATTTTTTTTTTTGCAGGGCGTTTCGGTCATTTGGGTGGAGCGTGTGCGAGGGATTTTGCAGTGGGGGATGACGTGGCAGGGTAGCCCGCTCGTGCTGTGCTGACGTGAGGGCTGCGGCTTGACTGTTCCCTTTTCCTATCCCCATTCGTACTCCCCGACACGTGAAAGTCATATACTAGACTGGATCTTCTATTTTCCTCCTGTCAAGAGCCCCGCACCGAGAAAACGGAGCCGTCTCGTTCCCCGTTATCGCTCCGTTCTGTTCTTCCCCTACTACGCTCCAACCTTCTCGTCTGACGTACAGCAATACGGAACCTGAAGAGCTGGATATGGCAGGGGAAGCTTAATCTGTGCGGCAAGAAGATCGATTTAGGTCGAGACAATCGATTTGGGAAGAGAGAAACTTCATATTCTGACAAGAAGCGGTAGTAGCGAGCTCGAACTCGGTGGCGGCGAGCTAACTATGATAGAGGATCCTCGTTTCGAGCTGCTTGATCTTGATTTTGGATGGTCAGGATCTCTATTCTTGCTTTCTATTTTCGATTTGGGTGACCAGCAACTCGATTCTTGCTCGGGGGTCTCGATCTGGCAAGGGGGGAGTTCGATTTTGGTGTTTTCTCTTCAGTTGCGTCGAGCCAAAGTCACTGCAGCAGGACAAGTGTAACACTTCTAGGACCTCTTCTTACAGCGGTGCGTGTGGCAGCGAGGTATGCACTTTTTCGATGCTAGTCCCTTTGTTTAGGAATATGCACTTTTCCACTTTAGATTATACTTTTATGCAGCCTGAATGGAATGAAATCCAGCTTACTGAATAATTAAAATGAGACATATATAGTCTAGTTCCTTTGTAAAATAAATTGCTGCATACATAGGATTCATTGATCATGAGTCCTAAAGAACGTATTGTTGGGATTTGCATTAAATGGCTGGGTAGCATTTTCTGGTTGTGCCCCTTGACCATGGTCAGGAGTCCCAAAGAAAGGACCAAACGACGGAGGCATGAAGGCATTTCCAACCGGATAGTAGCCTGATATTTGTATGTGATGTTGGCGTGTACCAGTCTCTAAATGGCACGCATACTAACAAAAGAGGAATATTAATATTAGCATAGCATATAAGTCTTTGCAATGGTAAATACCGTAGAAATCTTATACCAAGACAGTGTTATATGGATGTGAATGTGTTACCGCTTCCATTGGAAAATTAGATGTTTTTGGTCATTCATGGTTTTTTTCCTCTTTCGTGTTGTCTTCTCGAAACCAGATGTAGAACTTGTATTTGCTTTCATTGCAGAATCAGATGCCTTTGGATCATTCTTGATTTTTTTCGCTATCGTGTTGCCTTCTCAAAACCACCAATTGATCTCTCAGATTCAGAAACTTTCTTTTCCTTGAGTTTGATGCCTCTTGATTTTATAGCCTCGTCTTGCTGCTGTGTTCCTACAAAAAGTTGATTGTTTGGAAAATAAACATAAATAACGGTTTGATCATGCAGCTGCGTGGTGTTAACACAAGTATTATTCAGGTTCATATTGTAGCACAGTATAAACCTTGTGTACGAGTCGAACTATTCAAATCTGCATCAAATCTTTTTCCCAGACTTTTCTCCACATCATCTGCTAATTGCCTTGCACTGCTTACAGCCATAAAGTATGTTTCATTAGATTCTGCAGCTCGGGCAGCTAATTTAAAAAATATTCTAGATATCTCTTTTCTACGTTGTGATAGCTTTGTTTTAGGATTTTTTTTGTGTCTCAGAATTTTTCTTGATATGAAGAACTTTTGCATCAATTGTCCATCTTTTCGATATGTATTGCTCAGGAATTTTTTTGACATTGTTAATATCAAATATATTCAACGCATGACATCGGGTTTCTGGTCTTCAATAGCAAGAATATGGTTGTGCTAAGCTCAAATTCATAGATGTAGTCGAACCCATCTTTGATACTGATCTTCATAAGAGCTCGGCATATACATCAGATCTTGGTCTACTATACTTGGAAGACTCCTCTCTCGTATTAGGACCTCGAATACCTATTGAAAAATAAATAATTTGATCAAAAAGATGTTCTATCCCTAACCATGAATAAAACTAATATTACATAATTTCATTTTGTACCTGGACGAGAACAACAAAAAGTTCTATTATTTATTGTGATAGTATTTTTCACATTATGTGAACTACTCCTTGGAATGCTAAATCCCTTGACTCGAGCATAGAAATTATAGAAGTCATATGCCTCTTGCTCAGCATAGAATTTCATACCAATCTTTGGTATGCTATCTTTCAGAAAATTTTCTACTTGGGCAGAATCATTTTTTCTAGAATCCTGGTTGGATTTGTAGAGGGTGTCATGTGCAATAAGTCAGACATAAAGTATAGACAAAAAATTCATACTATGAATGATATTAGGGTATGACTTATAATCTATCCTTTCTAACTCTATCCTTTATAATCTATCCTTTCTAACTCTATTCTTTCTGTGTCACCAGACTGAGTGTTGATCATGAAGAAATCTGATGAGGATGTTGCAGTGTCCGAGCGTGATGATGCTTTATACTTATGAAAGTAATGGCATCGGCACACCCATGTAGTTAGTCCGGTGAGGCGTAGGGAGATTTGGTTGAGAAGCCATTGTTGTTTGTCGTTGAGGAAGATGCCAATTTATGATCTATATTTGTTGTAATTGGCGCCACTTTTTAGGTAGCTCTTTTTCCCTCCATTAATTTTTGTTAATGTTAATGGTTACGTGACGCTAAAAAAAAGGAAAAGGGCGCCGCATGACGTCTCCGTTGGCCCAGCTCATAGCGGGAAGTAATAGACTACTTCCACGTGTGCGGGGATATAGATGGAGACACGCCAAAAGAGACAGGCAAGCAGCAGCCTGACGTGAGGCTTTTCACCGTGGGGAAAGTGGATTTTCGGGTGTCTTTTACCTGAAGCGATTTTCGCGTGCCTATTTGCAGGTGTTTTGCTTGGCTGTACGCCAGCCCCCAGTTGCGTCGGATAGATTTACGAAAACACCCTTAGTGCGATCTCTCCAGTTTTTTTTCAGGATAAGCGCGTTAAATAAGATACGCTTAAGTTGAGAATGAGCATTTATTTCTCAAACATACAATGATACAAACATGCAACCAAGTTTTCAAACGCAGGTGTTCGTCTTCAGGATCCGATTCTCGGACTAATTCTTTATCCCGTCATGTCGGATGTTTAGACACCATTTAAAAATATTAAATATAGGCTAATTATAAAACTGATTGCATAAATGAAGATTAATTCACGAGACGAATCCATTAAACGATTTGGCAACATTGTGCTACAGTTAATATATGCTAATGGTGAATTAATTAGGTCTAATAGATTCATCTCGTGAATTAATCTCCATTTATGCAATTAATTTTATAGTTAACTCATACTTAGTCCCTTTAATTAATATCCAAATATCTGATATGATTCAGATGTATAGATCCAAATAGCCCCTAACTACCGAGTGCAATGATGTTATCCGGAAAAAGTTGCTAGAGGCTACTACCTCGCTGTGGGAGAGGCAACCAGAGAGTCATGGTGCCGCAGTACGGGCATTGTGCTCCATGAAGCTTATCTGGTGGGGTAAGGAGATAGATGGAACGAGAGATGACTAGATGAGATGGAGTCCAGTAACAAAGGGTATCCTTGACATGAAAAGAGAGAGGACACCTTGGTAAGAATAAGAATCTGCAAGTGCAGGTGCTCGTGAGGTCACGAAGGACTTTCTTAGGCTATCTCCAGCAATATCCCCTAAATCTCATCCTCTATATCCATCCTCCATATCAACTTCATTCTCTATACCAAATTTAACTCCAACAACATCCTCTATTTCCATCTTCTATACCCCACAATCTCAATTTTTTATCCTTTCTTCCAACTACCCTTTCCCCACCCGCAACCGCCGAACGGAGCCCCTCCGCCCGCAGCCTCTGCTTCCGCGCCCCGAGCAGCCCCGCCCCGCCGCCCCGAGCAGCCCCGTCCCGCGGCCCGCGCCCCTGCCCCGCCGCCCGCGCCCCTCCGCTCCGCTGCCCCTGCTCCCGCGCCCGCCGCCCCTGCTCCCGCCGCCCGCGGCCTCTGCTTCCGCGCCCCGCCACCCCGAGCAGCCCCGCCCCGCCGCCCTGAGCAGCAGCACCCCCCCCCCCGCCGCCCCGAGCAGCCCCGCCGCCCCGAGCAGCCCCGCCCCGCCACCCCGAGCAGCCCTGCCCCGCCGCCCGCGCCCCTCCGCTCCGCCGCCCGCGCCCGCCCCCTCCTCCGCGCCCGCCCCCTCCTCCGGCGCCCGCCCCCTCCTCCGCGCCCGCCGCCTCCTCCGCGCCGCGCCGGCCCCTCCTCCCTCCTCCCGCGCCCGCCGCCTCCTCCGCGCCGCGCCCGCCCCCTCCTCCACGGCCGCCCCCTCCTCCGCGCCCCTGCCCCGCCGCGCGCCGCCCCTGCCCCGCCGCGCGCCGCCCCCTCCTCCGCGCCCGCCGCCTCCCCTGGCCGACAGTTTCCTCCCGCGCGCGCGGAAGGGGCGACAGGGATGGAGGACGCCGGTCCCCCCTTTATCTGTGCGGGACGCACTCGTCCTCCTCCGTTTTACCAGATGCGATGGAGGAAGCCGATGGAACGGTGCAGCGGCACAGTAACCTCTATATTTGGAGAACAGAACGTTTTACGGGCGCCCGCTGGAGATAGCCTTACGCTGCCATACAGCGCCGTCCGCGGCCTCATCCTTGGATTGATTTTGTCTATGTCGAACGTAGGTGTTCAGCAGAATACCACTATAAAGCCACTAACTCACCCCCCAAAGATACATTATATATCACTTCAAATCTATTTTATGGTCACCTACAGGCAGAGCTGCATGCAGCCACCGGGGTCGCCAAATTCCGATGAAATTTGCCAAACTCAATAGAAAATCATTGTTTAGTATTGTTCATCCATATAGCCATTCTTAGTGTTTAATGCATCCGATCCCGGCGGCTTTCTCGTACAACTTCACCCCTAGTCACCTACTAATATATCCTGTTGTAGAAACCATCTCACCGAGCACATGTTTAACCGATTGAGGATATTTTTATTAATTTTGACACGCTAACATTTTTTTTTATCGAAGTTAGATACTTGCATAATATAGTCTTCATACTTTAAGATTTCATAAAAAACCCATCAATATGAGTTAGACATTGGTGCATTAAGGGATGTTTAGTTTGGAAAGACTTATTATAAGCCTATAAGCCTCTCACATGGAGGGGCTTATTACGAGTCCAAAGTGATGTTTAGTTGTTGTGGCTTGTAAAAAGCTCCTGCAGTTGGTAATAACCTTTCTATCCCTTTCTACCCCTCATTAATACCCCTGCAAGTGAGGGAGATGAGGGTAGTGGAGGAAAGAGGGGTTTTTTTGGTGGTCTTCACAGAAAATAAGCCCCATAAGTATCTTTTGGAGGAATTTATGGGCTTATGGGGCTTATGGGCATAAGCCTCACCTATAAGATTTTATATTTGGATGAAAATAAATTTATTAGAAGTTTATTGGTGGGCTTATAATAAATCCCTCCAAACCAAACACTTCTTAAATTCTGCTATTTGCAAAAAGAAAAAGAAAAAATATTGCTCCGTGCGTGCAACCACCAGGCGGGCAACCACCAGATGTACGCGCAGCCGCAGCAGACCGGTTGCTCCGGGCGTGAAGCCGTGAAGGGTCCTCCTGTCGCCTGTCCCTCTCTTCATGCGCAAGGCTATTTTCACGATTTTATTGCATGATTTTAAAGAATACCATGTCATCTAAGTATATTTAAGCTTGCGAATGAAATAAGAATCTCAATATAATGAAATAAGAATCTTAATATAAAGTTTCATATCATGATTTCATGGATCATAGGCTAAGCCATAACATTTAGTTATAGCATTTAATTACAAGACATGTGATTGGGTGCAATTGCATGAAATGAAACTCTACAGCCTCCAATGCAAGTTTCAACAAATTTTATAGTCTTGAAAATAATGTATACACAGTTTCATCCTGATGAAATTTCTTCTCTCTTTCTTCATAATTACCTTATCATATCATCACAAATGCTGGTGTGTCGCTGTATTTAATGTGCATGAAACTTTTATGAAAATTGTACTTGGATTAGCCTATGCCAGTTTCGGTGTAGAGTGTCATCGCATAGTTATCAAGATTGGGTACTTAGTAACTGTGCCGGAGGAGTATTATGGTGATGACACTTCTCTCTCATTGTATGAAACTCTCCCTCCTCTCTTCTCATAAATAACTCTATCGTATCAACAAATTTACTGATGGGGCAGTATCAACAAATTTACTGATTTACTGATGGGGCATGATATTTAATACTGATGATATTTCTATGACACTTCTATTCTAGGAGCCGCCGACTCAGTGTGACCGCCGGGGGCCATGGAGCTAGGGACAAGACCATATATAGTACATATAATTTTCTATTTAGTATAATAAATCTTTAAAAGTCCATCACAAATCAGCCCATGACTGCATGAGGCCATGATGTATTGTCATAGAGAAGTCTTCCAGCCTGTAAGGCTATCTCCACCGGCGTCCTCTAAAACGGCCTGTTCCCTATTTTAGCGGATACTGTAGCATCCGGTAGCGCTCCATCGGTATCCCTTATACCGTCCGGTAAAATGGAGCGCCAACTCTCCGTCCCGCACAGATGAAGCCTCCTCCATCCCGATCGTTGACGCCCGCATCTTCACCGGTTTCCGCGCGGGAGGGGCGGACAGGCGGCGGGAGCGGCGCGGCGGAGCGGGGCGGAGCGGAGCGGAGCGGAGGGGCGGCGGGAGCCGGGGCGGGGCGGAGCGGAGCGGAGGGGCGGGGCGGCGCGGCGGGGCGGGGCGGAGGGGAGCGGCGCGGCGGGGCGGAGCGGAGCGGAGGGGCGGCGGGGCGGGGACGGGCGCGGACAGGCGCGGAGGGCGGGGGGCGGCAGGGCGGGGCGGGGGCGGCGGGAGCAGGGGCGGCGGAGCGGAGCGGCGGGGCGGGGACGGGCGCGGAGGGCGGGGCGTGGCGGGGACAGGCGCGGAGGGCGGGGCGGGGCGCGGAGGGCGGCGGGCGCGTAGGGGGAGGGGCGGCAGGGGAGGCGCGGAGGAGGAGGGGCGCGGAGGGGGAGGGGGCGCCGGGCGCGGAGGGGGGCGGAGGAGGAGGGGCGCGGAGGAGGAGGGGGCGGAGGGGGAGGGGGCGGCGGGCGCGGAGGGGGAGGGGCGGCAGGGGAGGCGCGGAGGAGGAGGGGCGCGGAGGGGGAGGGGGCGCCGGGCGCGGAGGGGGGCGGAGGAGGAGGGGGCGGAGGGGGAGGGGCGGCGGGCGCGGAGGGGGAGGGGCGGCAGGGGAGGCGCGGAGGAGGAGGGGCGCGGAGGGGGAGGGGGCGCCGGGCGCGGAGGGGGGGCGGAGGAGGAGGGGCGCGGAGGAGGAGGGGGCGGAGTGGGAGGGGGCGGCGGGCGCGGAGGGGGAGGGGCGGCAGGAGAGGCGCGGAGGAGGAGGGGCGCGGAGGGGGAAGGGGCGCCGGGCGGCGGAGGGGGGGGGCGGAGGGCGGGGCGGAGGGGCGCGGGAGGCACGGCGGTTGGGGGTTGGGGAAAGAGCAGTTGGAAGATAGGATAGAAAATTGAGATTGTGGGGTATAGAGGATGTTGATAGAGGATGTTGTTGGAGTAAAAATTGGTATAGAGAATGAAATTGATATGGAGGATGGAAATAGGGGATGAAATTTAGAGGACATCGCTGGAGATAGCCTAACCTCCATCCGTGTTTAGCATTTCGTTTTCTGCCGCCGCCGCGATCCTGGCACCCTACCCACACGCTTGCGCTATTCTAGTAATCATAATGGTTATAGTTTTTAGTCTTTCTTACACTATTATTATATTTTATGAGCTATACATATATTGCAAAGTAATTTTTATTATTCGTATTGTATGCTGTAATTTTAATATTAAAAATTAGTTCAACTGGCTCTTATCTGGTTGCTCGAGCCGGCCCTGGTCGTGGGAACTCGCGTGGTTGCTGCTTCTCAGTTCTGGACCCAACAGCCACTGCGTTACCAACGTCAACGGCTGCTCCATCTCGTGCTGATAGCCATTATCACAGCCCGTCACGGCCGGTTAACGCCTAATGGCCTGGTATTTAATTTTCTTTACTTGTTAGCGACGGAGTACTAGTAGAGTAGTAGTCCTCCCGTCCCGTCCAAGATGCTGGACGGATTCAAAGGGTTGCCGAGCCGTGTAGAGAGCAGCGGAGCACGCGGCGGCAGGCGGCGTGCCGTGTGCGTACGGCGGGATGAGCGTGGCGAGCCTTGCTGGGCTCCGAAGCTAGAACACCAGTTCGCCGGACCGAGACCACATTACTGTGCAATCGGTTAAACCAACCTACTCGTGGATGCTTTTGGGGGTGAAAATGTGTGATCTGCACATAAAGCATGAACCAGCCTGATGGTGCTCTCTCGATGGTCTTGAGCTGATCTGTATCTGAGCTAGCGTGTGGTGAGCAGGAAGGGTGCTGTTTCTGTCGGTGCTGCGAGCTGAACTGGATCATTCGTCAACTGAACCGCTTGTCTGCGTGTGTGGTGAACACGAGACCCGGACCCTAACTCTAAAAGGAATTAAGTACTGAAAGTTACTTCGGAAACAATTGGAAAGTTACTAGGGCCAATCTCAAGCCAATTTCAATAAGAATATCATAAGTATTAAATTTGCCGATATGGTAAAATCATTATAAAAATAGAGGAGATGAAGTTTTATAGGATGTAAGAGGAGTGCGCCACTCCTCTGGTTCGGTTATCTCGTTCACAGTTTTGGTAACTGTGCAATGATCCTCCCCACTGAGGCTGGTCTTAATGTACAGTTTCATAGTATAGTTACTCGGAATTAGATAACTGTGCTAGATGAGTTTTATGGTGATAAAACTCCTCTCACGTCCTATGAAACTTCCTTCTTCTCTCTTCTCACTGTATCAGCAAAATTGATTATATGGTATAGAATTTAATACCATAAAACTCTATATAAAATCTTATTGAGATTGGCCTAATGATTAAATTAGGTACAACAGTGCTCTCTTGTGCTAAATTTCTGCATGCGAGAGCCCGAAAACTGCAGGAACAAAGAGGTTGCTGCTTGCTACCGAGGTTCCATCCTATCTGAATTCTGAACATGCGTTCTGATGTGTGCAGTCAGTCTGAAGCTGCATAACCCTGTGCTTGGCTACACTCGAATTATTAGCTGTTCAGTTCTGCTTGACATCGCAGGGAAGATGTACAAAGGTATGTGTGCGTGACCGCTTGAAAATCTGCCTGTTACAGTGCAAAGGAGGAGGCAAATAACAAAAGGAAGCAGAGGAAAACAAAAAAGGAGGGGGGGAAATGCACCAGCCGGGAATCGAACCCGGGTCTGTACCGTGGCAGGGTACTATTCTACCACTAGACCACTGGTGCTTGGATGGTTTGGAAAGAAATCAACATTAGAAATATTTTGTCGTGCACAGGTGAGCTCCCTTACAACATCATGTCAATTCTCTCTCTAGACGTCCCGTAGTAAAGTACACCAATCGATATCTTGACACTTAGGGAAGTTAGAATCTTCACGATGGACTGACATGAGAGAGAGAGATTATCAGAAGATTTTACAAAGAAATCATACACCGTATGGGTTTTATAATATATGGATAACTCATTTAGGGATAAGAGTGGATTCAAAATTCAAGCATATGCTTGGAAAACCATGCAATCAATCCGCTGTCAAAAGCTTTAGGGCGTGATTGGTTACCGCATGCCCCAGCCTGCATCGCACCGGCCGAGCCAGGCTCTCCTTGGCCAGGCTGCTGCCATGCAATTGCTCACCGTTTGGTTGCCTGGGCGCATGCAGCATGGCCAAGCAGGGAAGCTGTTTGGTTGCCTGGGCGCACGAGTTGTCCTTGCACCGCTGCTCTCTCCTCTTATGCAGCTCGCGCATCCCAGCCTGCATCGCGCCGGCCTGGCCCGACAAAAACGCTCGATTCCTACGTTTCCCGCGGGCCTGGCTGGGAGGCGCATCTTGCACCACAGGAGCCTGGCTCGGCCGCTGGCGCAGGCAACCAAACGCTCAGAAGTTGCATGCCGAGAGCCTGGCCGGGCTGGAACCAGGCAACCAATCACGCCCTTAACAAGGGCAACAGCCGCAACAATATATTGTGTTTATGTGTTTGTTATAACGGCACAATGAAGTGCTAGAAGTTTAAAAAAGTTGACGTATAGTGATGGAGTAGATAAACTCGACATAGTATTATCTTAAACCTTCATCAATGATAATTTGAACAATTCTTTATACTCACCGATAAAAATGCATAACCTCTTAAGTAAGTTGGTACATCTTTTATGAGATAAACATGTAATATTTTTATCCCTTTAAAAATATACACATAATTATCATGGATTCCTTTTCTTATAAGAAGAACAACCATGATTCAGACTTAAGATGAAATCTTCATTCCTTTTGTTACTTGTATCTTTTGTAATCTTCATCATATTACCAATCTCAACGTTCATCAACCGTCCTAGAAGGCTAGAACCTGGAAAGCCCCTGCCCTAAATTTGGATGGTAGAATCCCAAAACCCCAGGGTCAGGCAGCCTGCAAAATCTTGCGATTTAAGGGCCTGTTTGGTATCCTGCCTAAGGTGCCACAGTTTGCCTAACTTTTCTGCCTAAGGTTAGTTCTTCAATTTGGACGACTAAGGTTAGGCAAGTTGTGGCGCCTTACGCAGGATACCAGGCCTTAAAACCCACGCGGCGGAAGGCAAAACGAAGGCGGAGAAAGTGATAAGGTTCGTGGGCGCGTCGCCACCCTCCTCTCGTCTCCCGCTCCCCCCCCCCCTCCCCTTCGCCGTCGCGCCTCCTCCTCCCGCACCTCCGCCTCGAGATGCTCGCGGGCCCCGCCGCGCTCCACCTCCTCCTCCCGGCGCCGCCGCCGCACCGCCGCCACCTCGCATTCGCGCTCCCGCAGCACCCCGCGCCGCCGCTCCACGCCCGCGCCGCGTGCTCGCGCCGCGCGCGGAGGAGGGCGCCGCCGCAGAGGCATGGGGTCGCCAGGGCCTCCGCCGCGGTCGCGGAGGAGGCGAGCAGCTCCGGCCCGGCCAAGTTCTCCGTGAGGATCCCCGTCGGCGACCGCGAGGTGAGCGCCGATGAACTACAATTTGCCCCCCGAGCTGTGTACTGTGGCGCGGTGCTCTGTCCATGCGTCGCGAATCGCAGCGGTTGTGTCGCAGTGTGCCAGTGTGGCCATGCGCAGTGCATTGTGGCGCTCGTGGTTGCTGGGTTCGCACGTGCAATTCCGAGTGTGGTTACTCCTGTTGTTATAAAAAATGAAAGCACCAGCAATGCCTGGTTGTGCGCCCATGTCAACTGAATAGGCACATTGGAGTTTTTTTGTTCCTCATCATGGGTTTCGGTTGATTGATGGCACAGCGTGAGCACTGAAATTGTGTGCATTTTTGTTTCGCAGATACTGGTGGAGACGGGCCACATCGGGAGGCAAGCGAGCGCTTCTGTAATGGTCACTGATGGTGAAACAGTAAGTCGTCAGAATTTAGTATCTACGGTCTACTAGATACCAGTCTTAAGAAATTTCACCATCATGCTTAGGTGTATTCAATTAACTGGTGACATTCTCGGAATTCCTCCTCGGAGCACAACATCTGAATATTTTTAGCAATTCTTCAAATTTAATTACATAGGGGTGGAAGACTTGTTACACAATGTGCCATGACTTAGGGCCAGTTTGGCAGAGCTCCCAGAGCTGATTCTCTGCTGAATCCAGCAAGAGCTCTGCCAAACAGTTTTTCAGAGAGAAGTGATTCTCTGCTGGTTCTGTGGAGTGATTCTCTGAAATGAACTAAGAGGCTGGGAGCTGAAAAAAGTAGCTTCTCCTGATTCTGTGAAGTGATTCTCCATCCTGATTTTAAGAGTTTATGCTAGAGAATTAAAGAGAATCACCTTCAGCCATAGAATCACTTCTCTTAGAGAATCAGCTCCCACAGAGAATCAGGATCAGTTGGAGCTCTACCAAACTGGCCCTTAGCCACTATCCTTGATTTATAATGTTACTATGTGTATGGCAGCCAAATTGACTGGTCTGACCATGATTCTTCTCCTGTTCTCGTTGATGTACCATAATTCATGAATTCCTTTCTGGAGGACAGCATTCTGCCTATGCATAGCATAGTTTTTTCTTTTCCCCAAGTTCTACAGGAGGTTGTAGTCTGAAATTTATTTCTCCAATCTCCATCGCTGTTTTCCTGTTCAATCAATCGATGAAGACTGAAGCATCCCAAAAATTTTTAATCTCATTATTTTGACTTGTAGACGTTTCTATGTCTAACTGGAACCTCAAACTGTGCTGTCAGATTCTCTACTGTTCTGTTTGTCTGTCCGATACTCCAAATGATCCTTCAGACTTTTTCCCTTTATCGGTTCACTATCAAGAGCGCCTTTCAGCTGCTGGAAGAACTAGGTACAGAAACCTTAAACTGTTGTTGGCATCCTTGTCACTTTCCACCCTCAGCTTTTGTATTTTATGCAACCTTATTCTATATTTTAATTGTTTCCAGTGGTGGTTTCTTCAAACGAGAAGGCAAGGCAAAAGACCATGAGGTTTACTATAAGAACCTCTAATTTATTGAATTATTATGTTTGTTAGATTATTATAATTTCTTTCTTGCTCCCATTGCAGGTTTTAGTATGCAGATTGATAGACAGGCCCCTGCGACCTACTATGCCCAAGGGTTTCTACTATGAAACTCAGATTCTATCCTGGGTAATCTTTAAAATTTAACTTGCATTGACATTGCCTGAGTTTTGTCGCATGTTCTTGCACTTTCCTGTAACATGTGCTAAAGCTATATGAGTAGATCATTATCAGTTACGTATTTTCTTTCCTTTCATTGTAACCTGTCCTAGTATTTTCTAAATAGCATCAACTTCCTGCAGTAATCTCATGATACGACAAACGGTGGCAACTTTAATATTGTACTTTTCTCATTTCATGGCCAATTTATGCATAACATCATGTAGCTCGGATTCTGGATTCATAGCTTGGACAATCCCATTCACAATTGAACCTTTAAAGCTGACATACCCGGAATTTGTAATCTTGTTGGAGAAAAGCAGAAACTTTAACCATAAGATCTGACTTAAACTGAAAGGCTATAGTTCCTACTTTTGAAACTGACATGTTGTATGCTTATCTGTAATCCTCATAGATGCCTGTTCTATGGTTATTTATGCAAACTGACCTATACAGAGCCTTTTAGTAGAAGCTAGGCATGACATAGCTTCAGTTGTGATGTTTCTTATTTGCAAGTACAATTGTTTTGGTTGTTCTCTTACCAAAAGCTTTATGATCTGTTCCTGTTATTATTTCTTTTTGGCAACAAACAAAAGAAATATGAACCCACCTTCGCAACAAAAAAGAACACCATGGTTGCCTACCTTTTCTATTGACATCTTTGTTACTCATGGGCCAGCTTCAAACATCATATTTGCTATTGTACTTTCTACCTATTCCTTGATGTTGTTTCATGATGACCTCCATCAATGACTCGATAAGATGAGATAATCTGACTACTACAGGTCTTCAGTTACGATGGCATTCACTCTCCGGATTGCTTGGCTATCACAGCTGCTGGTATAGCCGTGTAGGTCTAATGAAAAATATCAAAATGATCTATTCTTTTTTTCGTGCGAGTTTAAATTGCGCTTTATCTCCAAGATACTATTATTTACCTCAAATCTTTCACTGCAGGGCTCTCTCTGAAATTCCAAATAAACAAACAATTGCTGGAGTAAGAATTGGCCTGATTAACGGCCAGTTTGTTATTAACCCAACTACTGAACAAATGGAGAATTCAGAGTTGGATTTGATGATGGCTGGAACTGATAGTGCCATATTGATGATTGAGGTTAGTACTGAACCTTTGGTTGCATATGTGCTCCACCTATTCCCAGCATATTTTTTCATTTGATGAAAACATCTTCGCATGTGATACTTGCATTTAGCAATATATATCCTCACTTTATTTTTAGCAATAGGTTTTAACTTGGGATGTGAGAAATTAACACTATTCATTCGTTTATCATCGATTTAGAAACATGCCATTCTAGGTGTAAGCTTCACTTGCTTATTTTATCCTTCCAGCAGCTGTATCAGGGCTTGCTTGGTTGGTGGCAGAAGTTTCTGTACCCAATAAGTTCAACTAGGATGTGAATACGAATTAATCTGGATAGAAAATTGGTAGCAATCTCCATGAATTGAATCTGTGTTTGTTGATGCTTTCTGCATGCTTGCTTATTATTTCACATTTTACCCGTACTGCACTAGAACAATTACAACAGTGATTATGCATTTGTAATAACCAAAAGTTTTTTATGCTTTAAGTTGATGGTTGATCTGATCAAGTAAAAATATCTAATTTTTTATTGCCAGACCTTTTGGCTCACCTATGTTCTGGTGTTCTATAGGGCTTATTAGCTTCTATAGGCAAATATGAGTAGCTTCTCATGTTATTTATATTTGTTGTATTTTGTTACTCAGCCTTTCTTTTGTTATAAAATAGTTATGATTTAGTTCATGTGCTAAACCAAGCTGATACCTAGTTGTAGATGTTAGGAGGCAAGGCGACCGGATTATCCTAGTGCGGTTGGTCATTGGAGATTTGGCTCTGAATGTGATCAGTGCCTATGTCCCTCAGGTAGGTCTTAGTGAAAGCTCCAAGAGTTAGTTTTGGGAAGACCTTGATAGCATGGTTAGTACCGTGCCTATCAGTGAGAAGCCCTTCATAGGAGGAGACCTCAATGGCCATGCGGGTGCGACTAATGTAGGATATGAGCGAGTACACGGGGGTTTCGGGTATGGTAGTAGGAACGAGGGGGGGGGAGGATGTTTTGAATTTTGCGTTGGTCTACGACCTGCTGTTAGCGAATACACTCTTTAGAAAGAGGGAGTCCCATCTAGTGACCTTCCATAGTGGACAATACTCGAGCCAAATCGATTTTATCCTTGTTAGGAGAGAGGATAGACGTGCCTGCTTAGATTGTAAGGTGATACCTGGGGAGTGTGTTGTCCCCCAACACAAGCTTGTGGTGGCGGATTTTCGTTTTCGGGTACGTGCCCACCGGGACAAACGTGCCAAGATTGCGAGAACGAAGTGGTGGAAGCTTAGAGGGGAAGAGGCACAAACGTTTAAGGAGAGGATGCTAGGCGAGGGGCCTTGGGAAGAACGAGCAGATGTAGATGATATGTGGCTAAAGATGGCGACATGTGTTCGGAAGGTGGCCTCAGAAGTGTTTGGTGTGAGTAGGGGAGCCAAGCAGTAAGTGAAAGAGACTTGGTGGTGGAATGACGAGGTGCAAAGGGCTATTAAGGAGAAGAAGGAGTGTTTCAAACGCCTTCACCTCGACAGGAGCGCAAAACATCGAGGGATATAGATTAGCGAAGAGGTCTGCAAAGCGAGCTGTAAGTGTAGCGAAAGGTCAGGCTTTTGATGACCTGTATCAACGGCTAGGTACGAAGGAAGGAGAGAAGGACATTTATAGGATAGGTAGGACCCGCGAGAGGAAGACAAGGGACATAAACCAAATCAAATGCATTAAGGATGGGACAGATCGACTTCTGGTGAAGGATGAGGAGATCAAGGACAGATGGCGAGAATACTTCGACAAGTTGTTTAATGGGGAAAATGAGGGTCCTACCTTCGAGTTGGACGACTCATTTGATGATACCAACAGACGCTTTGTGAGGAGGATTCAGGAGGCAGAGATCGGGGAGGCTTTGAAGAGGATAAAGGGAGGTAAAGCGATGGGTCCCGATGGCATCCCCATTGAGGTGTGGAGATGCCTGGGCGAGAGGGCGGTAGTATGGTTAACTAAGCTTTTTAACCTAATTTTCCGGTCAAACAAGATGCCGGAGGAATGGAGGAGAAGTATATTAGTACCGATCTTCAAGAATAAGGGAGATGTTCAAAATTGTACTAACTACCGGGGGATTAAGCTGATGAGCCATACGATGAAGCTTTAGGAGAGGGTTATCGAGCATCGCCTAAGAGGATTGACAAGGGTGACCCAAAACCAGTTTGGGTTCATGCCTGGGAGGTCGACCATGGAGGCGATTTTCTTAGTACGATAGTTGATGGAGAGATATAGAGAGGAGAAGAAGGACTTACACATGGTGTTTATTGACCTAGAGAAGGCGTATGATAAAGTACCGAGAGACGTCATGTGGTGGGCCTTGGAAAAACACAAAATTCCAACTAACTATATTACCCTCATCAAGGATATGTACAAGGATGCGATGGCTTGTGTTCGAACATGTGATGGTGATACCAGTGACTTTCCAATTAAAATAGGACTACATCAGGGGTCAGCATTGAGCCCTTATCTATTTGCTTTGGTGATGGATGAGGTCATAAGGGACATACAGGGTGATATCCCTTGGTGTATGCTCTTTGCTGATGATGTGGTGCTAGTTGACGAGAGTAGGGCAGGGGTTAATATGAAGTTAGAGCTGTGGAGACACACGTTAGAGTCGAGGGGGTTCAGACTGAGTAGGACCAAGACCGAGTATATGATGTGCGACTTCAGCCCGACTAGGCATGAGGATGGGGACGTTAGCTTCGAAGGTCAAGTGGTGGCCAAGAAGGATACTTTCCGGTATCTAGGATCAATGCTTCAGAAAGATGGAGACATTGATGAAGATGTTAGACATAGAATTTCAGCCGGGTGATTGAAGTGGCGGCAGGCTTTGGGCGTCCTCTGTGACAAGAAGGTGCCACAGAGGTTAAAAGGTAAGTTCTATAGGACTGCGATTCGCCCAGCGATGCTATACGGTGCTGAATGTTGGCCTACAAAAAGGCGACATGTCCAGCAACTGAGTGTAGCAGAGATGCGTATGCTGCGTTGGTTCTGCGGGCATACGAGAAGGGATAGAGTCCGGAACGAAGGGATTCGAGATAGGGTCGGGGTGGCAACTATCGATGAGAAGTTGATTCAACATCGGTTGAGATGGTTTGGACATGTACAACGGAGGGCGCCGCGCCGGTGCGTAGTGGAGTTTTAAAGCGGGGCGATAATGTAAAGAGAGGTAGAGGTAGACCTAGACTAACTTGGGACGAGACGGTTAAGAGAGACCTTAAGGAGTGGAATATCGCTAAGGAATTAGCTATGGATAGGAGCGCTTGGAGATTAACAATTAACGTACCTGAACCGTGACCTTTGTTACTTTTTGTTTAACCCCTAACTCTTCCTTTGGCTTGTACCATTTTTGTGTTTCTTATTCTTGTTTTCTGTGGGTTTCATCTCTAGCCTACCCCAACTTGCTTGGGACAAAAGGCTAAGTTGTTGTTGCTGCTAAACCAAGCTGATAGTCCTCAAATCAGCTCAACTATCTCGATTATTTCCCTAGGACTACTATTCATACCTTTTATAATTGAGGTTATGGTTATCTCTTGATTTCTGACTAGTCTTTCATAGGGCTACTGTGATTTTCTGACTGAGGAGAAGCTGCTTGAAGCTGTGGAAGCTGGGCAGGTTAGCTTATGTCTTACCAATAAGATATGCTTTTAGATAGAACATAGCACTTAAATTGCTCCATAATGTAAGTATGAAAGAAGTGCTTAAATATGGCAAGTTGATAGCACATATCACTTTAGTCTACAATTGATTACTCAAATCTTTGCCGCAAATAATAGATTTATCTGTTTCCTCATTTTGTTTATCAATGTATTCTAGTTGCTCTTAATGGTAGAGATTTTAGCTTGTTATATTTGTATTTTTTTCAGCTGCTATATTTCCTCTCTTAGTACTCAGCACAAGCAACCCAAAAATGTTAAGTTCATGCTTCCCCCCTTTTACTTTTCCGAATTTCTTAAGATCCAGAACTTCTCTCATTTATGGACTTCCTTTAAGAAGAGCTGCTATCTGCCAGTAATTGTTTATTTCTTACCTCTTGTTATTCCAGTTCTTACATAAATGCTAGCTCTGTACACCTGATAGTCTGAAACACAAATTCTGTCTTGGTCTATGCATCCTTTTGTGATTCTGACATATCTAGAAATCAGGTTGCAATTCGAGAAATCTGCAAAGCAATTGATGTTCTTGTCCAGAGCTGTGGAAAGAAGAAGATGGTTGATGCTATCAACTTACCGCCTCCTGAACTCTACAGGCATGTTGAAGTACGAACATACTACAGCTCTTTGTTTTACCAACTGTTCAATCTTTTAATTTGATAGTTGCAACTACAAGTACCTAATAGGCTTGTTTGCAATTGCAGCTAAACAATAACTGAACTGTCTAGAATTTGTGGCGAACTGACTATAATGCTATTTTCTATCCTCCTTTTTTCTTAGTTCCTATTTGTTTTATGGTTTTCATTTGCTTGATATGCTTGTTCCAGTGACCACACCTTTGTATAAATAGTATTACTGTTCTGCATATTCTTCTTTCATGTAGTCAGTTGGGCAATCTTGTAAATCATAAAAAGTTAATGAACCCGCTGATCATTTCCTTATTTAATCATTGACACTGTAACTTAATGAGCCTGTAATTTTTAAGTTGAAAACAGTTGCTATGCAACATCATTTTGCATTCAAGTGTACATTGCCTATAGGCATTGCCCATGTCATAGGAACGAAGAGTTAATCTGCTTTACATCTCCTTGATCGGATTGCTGATTTAAACTGCTAATATTGTTCAGGATATTTCTGGAGATGAGTTGGTGAAGGCATTACAAATAAAAGAAAAGATTCCCAGAAGGAAAGCTCTTTCAGCATTGGAGGATAAAGTTATAACTATACTTTCTGAACAAGGGTATGTTTCCAAAGATAGCTCATTAGGAGTCACTGAAAGTTTGGATGATATTGTTGAGGATGAAGATGAGGATGAAGTTATAGTGGATGGAGAAGTAGATGAAGGTGATGTGCACATCAAGCCGGTTTCAAGGAAGCCCCCTCGTCAGGTGATGGTTATTGTTTTGTCTTCATTAAATATGTGGTTTATGTAAATGCTTCTTTAAAACATTAGATATAGTATCTTTAGATAAGCCTTTGTTTTTGTCTCGTATAGATTTTTTAGGAACTTTCTCGAATTTCTTACATAAGTAGACTTTGTTTTTTTTCCTCCATTTTTCCTGCTTTGCTTGACTTTTTAGTCTAGCACCTCATACCTATTATCAAATGACATTTGTACTGATTTCCACTGTTTCTTCTATATAGCTATTTGCAGAAGTTGATGTCAAGCTAGTCTTCAAGGAAGTTTCATCTAAATATTTACGACGGCGCATTGTAGAGGTATTGGTCTCACTTATCACTTGAAGGTTTACTTCGCTTGTTTATGTGAGCTTAGTAGGATGCTTCCTGTAATCTATTGCGTCAACTTGTGAAGAGCTTTTTTCTGCTTAAAAGAACTTGTTAGAGATTAAACTTTCATGCGCATACTTGACTTCTGATTTGCAATGTTGGGGTGCATTGCAGTCTTGATAATCAACCATCATCAGTCATCATCGATTTGTAATATCTCCATTTGTGCAGCATATATATTTGATCGCAGCTGTGTAAAAACTAAGAAATATCAGATGGACTTTTCTAGTTCTTGCCACAAAAGATTTCTTTTTTTTTACCTATATGCACTTTGGCGAAACAGGTTAGTACCTAGTAGTGAAACCAATATAGAGTTCAGAAAAGGGGTGCTTGCACGATGTAGCACTGTGGTATGTGTGGCAATGTCTGTCATACATGCCTTTGTTTTTCAACGTAGGTTTAAAAATTAGGGTTGTATTTTAGAAGTAATCTTGTCTGTTGCGACATTCTCTTTGACTATTGAACTTGTAGTGAGATATATCATTCTGTTGGTGACCACAGTTTCTTGGGTTTCGTTTGGTCGAATAAGGAAATTTTGGTACTGAATATCAATGTCTCAATTTCAGGGCGGAAAGCGAAGCGATGGCCGGAGCCCTTGGGAACTTCGACCCATTAATTCTCAATGTGGGTTGCTTCCACGAGCACATGGTAGTGCTCTGTTCACGAGGGGGGAAACACAGGTAAGGTAATACACCTTATTTGAGAGTCTGTTGAACTGTCATTTCTGATTTCGCACAGTATGACCTGGTCTTATAACTTTATTTGTCATATGCTGCTTTTGCCAGTCTTGCTATCTATTCAATACCTTATGCTGTTTTTAGAAATTTGGTATGTTCTATTCATATGCGCCTCATCTGTAAGAGCTAATCTTATTTCAATCATTAACTCTTACAACTTTAGCCGATGCATTTTATTTTGAGGACTTTGTTTCTAATAAATAGACAGTGCAACTAGTAACTGTATTTTAAAGCTGAATACTTTCTGCTGGTTCATAATAGACATCTGTTTGAACTCAAGACAAATGCACTAAGATTTGCTTCCTTTATCTTTCTTTTTTTCACCTTTTTCTTTTGTTCAATCATGCAGTCACTGGCTGTGGTGACTTTAGGTGGCTATCAAATGGCACAGCGAATTGACAACCTTGTGGACACTGAGGAATCGAAGAGCTTCTATCTTCAGGTACGCGAAATGCCTTTGCTGATTGAATGCTAAATCATCCTGCTAGGCCAATTCCCACCTACTATGTTTCTCATTTGTTGTACTTTGTTTTTGGATAGTTTTATTCATTGGGAAATCTTTAGATCCATATTTCTGAACAAGATATGTGAGAATAGAATGGGTAGCAAGTAACGGGTCATCTAGCCCCATTTAACATTTGTTATCTAAGGGAAACATGTGGTATATACAGTTGATAGGATCTCATCTTACCTTGTTGCTGCTACCATTTTCACTGATGGCATTGAACCTGAGCTAAATTCATTTGTAGATTGCAAGTAAATATGAGCTGTCAAGATGCTATCTTCTATTTAATTGTCATCTGTGTGTGAATGTTATTTTTTATATTTAGTTGTCGTTGAGATTTTATTCATGATCAGGGTGCTACGAGTATCTATCCAAGCTCTTTCTTGTCCTTTGAGGATCACCTTGTGAAGTTACTTTTAAAGGCTACATGCTTACTGTTTTCATTGTTGACTTGTGAAACAGTCCTAAATAGTGTCCAATTTTCTGGCTTGAAGTTTTGTTTTCAACGAAGTTAGACAATAAGATTACTCTGCATTGCCAACTAATTTCTGTGACATACTGCAGTACTCATTTCCTCCATCATGTGTTGGTGAAGTTGGTCGAATTGGAGCACCTAGTAGGAGAGAGATTGGACATGGGATGCTTGCAGAAAGGGCACTGGAGCAAATTTTACCTCCAGAAGAGGATTTTCCTTACACTATTCGTGTCGAGAGTACTATCACTGAAAGTAATGGCTCATCCAGGTACTGTTATTCTTCTGTTTGCTAGCTTGCATAAATTTGTTTGTTTCTTCTGGCAAGAGAAAATTCTGCATTCCTTTTGATTTGCTGAACCATTTGAGAGTTGGCACAGCCTTTTATTTTACTTTTCTATGTTCTGTTACCTGATGTCTGCTTGGGAGTTACATATATAGATTCTGCTACCTGGTCAAGTGCAAAAAGTAACATTCCTTGGTTTTGGGACAAAAAAAGGGTCCTAGGTCCAGCTTTGCCTGAACGTTCACCAATGTTTCTCACACATTTAACAAGCGGCCTTTTTCTCTGTTCCTTACAGTTGACAAATGTGCTTTTGATTACTCTCCTCAGTTGCTAATATTTTTTCTCTGATACATCACCAGCATGGCTTCTGTTTGTGGAGGTTGTTTAGCACTTCAAGATGCTGGGGTTCCTATAAAGTTTCCTGTTGCTGGAATAGCAATGGGCTTGGTTCTTGATACACAAGAGTTTGGTGGAGATGGCAGCCCACTTATACTTTCTGATATTACTGGAGCTGAAGATGCCTCTGGTGACATGGATCTGAAGGTGTGACTTGTATTCTATTTGGAATTTGGTCTTTGGAAATGCGTTAGCAAGGTTAGTATGGTGCTGCTTGCATCTTTCAGTCTTCTTACCAATCAGCTCTTGTGCAGGTTGCTGGTAATGAAAGTGGTATAACTGCATTCCAGATGGACATCAAGGTTATATGACTACATAGATATGCAAGCATTTTTCATTTAGCTTGCTGTTACGAGGCATTGCTACAGTGCTTAAGTTAGCTGTTTGGAAAATTTGTTGTGGCAGGTGGTGGGCATAACTCTACCTGTGATGGAACAAGCACTCCTTCAGGCTAGGGATGGTCGACAGCATATTCTGAGTAAGCCTGTGCTAAATTAGCCATCAGTATTTATTATATTTCAATGTGCTCAGCGCAGCTATCTGCAAATCTGTGATAATTGATACATCATAATTCATAACTAAGCTTTAGGTTAAAATGAAAAAGAAGGAATATGAAAGCATAGCAACTGCTGGAGTTCAGTTTTGAGCTCATTTCGAAACCTTTCAGCATTTTCAGAAAAAACCAAAAACAAAAGCTTTGACCTATTCATGCTTGTTATGGATCAGAATTTCACTGTTTTGCATTAGTATACAGCATGTAAAATAGGGTATGCACTCTTTTGTGCTGGTACATCATGCTAATTCTCGAATTGATCAATTTTCATGACATCATTTTCAGCCCCACTAAATTTGTGAGCACTAATGTCACTACTGAAAGATTTTGTCACAAGATGTTTGGAACTTTTCTTAATATTAAAGTTATCCTTGAATGGCCAACAATAATAACCATCTCCTTTCTGTTCCATAGAATGCTCACATGTTGAAACTGTCATTTTCTGCATTTTTCTCTTGCATAGATCTTCCCCTGTCTGATGTTACATTCTGCGTATCTTCCGCAGATGAAATGTCAAAATCTTCGCCTCCACCATCAAAAGCACTATCTCGACATGCTCCCTTAATTCATGTCATGAAGGTTATTATTTTCTTCATGAAGTATATACACTACTATCTTGTAACTATACTTTCTAACATGTTTTTATTACAATTGATCTTCAAGGTCAAACCTAACAAGGTGAATTTAATAATTGGTTCTGGTGGAAAGACAATAAAAAGCATAATTGAGGAGACTGGAGTAGATGCTATTGATACCGGAGATGATGGCACGGTACGGAGAACTTAGTGATACTTGCCAGTTAGCCTTCTTAAAATACTATCTGACAAATGCTTGTGGCAGGTAAAAATTACGGCAAGGGACTTATCAAGCTTAGAGAAGTCAAAAACTATAATAGCTAACCTTACCATGGTTCCAAAAGTTGGAGAAATTTATAGGTATCAACGTTTATCCCCTTGGATTTTATGTACATTATTTTTCTCAAAATATGTTTCTTATCTCTTTTTCAATTAATTACCCTGCTTGCTTTCTCCTAACTGTTTCTCTAGGTTACAAATTAATACTCACTTCTTGGAAACTCATTTTCCAGGAATTGTGAGATCAAATCAATAGCTCCGTATGGTGCCTTTGTTGAAATTGCTCCAGGGCGGGAGGTGGGCAGATGTTAAAAATTAACCTATTAGTTTCAGCATTTTGACATAATCATCACATGTATATAATTCACAAAAGAAAGGATGTTCTCCTGAAAGTTCGTTTCAGTTTAGTTTTGATAGTCTTGCTGCCATAATTTATTTTACTTTTACTCAATGTGCAGGGTCTATGTCATATCAGTGAGTTAAGTTCGGGCTGGTTGGCCAAGGCTGAGGATGTGAGGAAACATCATGAACTTATTTCATTTGCTATCCCCCCCCCCCCCCCCCCCATCCCTGCTTGTTTAAGTAATCCAATGCACTGCATGTTGTCCAGGCTTTTAAAGTCGGTGATCGCATAGACGTCAAGCTTATTGAGGTTGGTAGCTCTTTTTAAATTCAACATGGATTGGGGTGGTTTGTATTTGTTATCTTGCCTAATTCAAAGTGCAAATAAAGGTGATCTTAGCTGTTTCTCTAGGTTGTAGGCAATGCAACTGCTAATACAATCCCTACCTCCAGAATTCCCATCTGTTAAGCTATCTGACCACATGATATGATCCCTTTCTGAATGTTTTGCCTTCTTGATTATCTGAACCAGATAAATGACAAGGGTCAACTTCGACTAAGTTCTCGAGCTTTGCTTCCTGATGCGGATTCAGAATCCAACAGCAAGCAGCAATCAAGTGGTTCAACAAAAGAAAAGGCGCCGCAGAAAGATGATCTTATCAAGATGACAACAAGGAGACCCAAACGTAAGAAGCAGTCTGAGCCGTCTGGAGCTGAAAATGCCACAACAAAGACTCTTGAAAAGAGTGCCGCTGCTCCAGCTACTTCACAAGGCAGTGAAACCGCAACTTAGCATCACCAACAACTTAGCACTTTAATCCGATGATTGCTTCACATGACTGGCCGAGTTAAAAGGATCCATACACCAAGTGACCTATATGATGGTCGTAAGGCAGGCAGTCCATAACAAGAGTTCAGACAGAAGTCGAGATCGGATCATACAGAAGAATTGACTGATGCTGACGACAAGCAGAGTGTGCAGAGTTTGTGAAATACCTTTCTAGTATGTGGTAGGCGCAGCTTCATCATGCAGTAGTTTAGAATGTGCTGCACAACGCCATGATTTTTGTGGTGACCAAGGCTGTAGTTTCTTAGAAGCGGGATCTACACGAGTACACGATGCGGCAACAAGTAGCCCATTGCTCTTTACATATTAGTTCCCCAAAAAATTTAGCACACTAGGGAGTTAAGAGAAATTGTTATTGCTGAACTTCAAATTTTGTTCACAATGTGCTGCTTTTTACTGAGTTGTGAACTGTGGGCTGAAAACAGTGAGCGTAGCTATGTTGGTTCAAACAGGATATATAGAGTGATGCTCCGTAGTAACATGTGTCTTGCCTGATATAATTGGGAGTAGAGACCATATTCGATGGAGACCTAGCACGACGCCATCCTGTAGGGGCTGTACACATGATATAGTGTTCTTCATAGTCCATCAACCATCACAACATTTACATCATATAAATCTGACTTTGATGATCCGGATTGGGATCAAGTTCCGATAGACTCGGATATGGATGGATCTTAACCCTCCAAATGGATCCAAGTTTGGATACGAAGTGCCGATAACATGTTGGAAGTAGTCAGAAGTAGAGAGACACGGATGGCACGACTGAATCATTCAACAATTATATATCTATAGATTTTCATGCAGACATGGTGAAAGAACACAACCAAAGGAGCTGGCGCTGGTTCCAACAGGCATCTCTAGCAGAAATGTTGCTGGTTCCAACACGACCTTTCATCAATAATCTATCATCTCCTAGTTTCATACACGATCCGGATCCTCTATCCAGGCGCTCCCAAGAATTTTGCTAGACTTCGTTCTTGCAAAACACACGGGATGGGGGATTTATTAACTCATAACTACGGCAGCAGCAACTTTGCGGCAGTGTTGGAGCTAGCCATGGAGTAGATGCTGCTACTTTTGGATCAGAACCGCCCCTAGCAGCGGAACGGTGACAGCGACGATCAGCAGTGGCAGCACCCGAAGCTTTTCTAACCAGCTTTGCGTGTATGTCATGGCGATGTAAACGACGAACGCAACATAGCAGCTCCCAAGGACAATGGCGGTTTTCTGCAAAAATAAGAAAAATGCCAGAGGAATATTGTTAGAAGATAACATCTGTTGTAGTGTCACTCTCACTGAATCATAATGAAAAATAGATCATACTTTGCGATGGCTACCCATCGAATTCCATTAGCAGTTGACTAGACCGGAGATTATGTGATGTTTATCTTACTGGCTAAATTTCATCAATAAATGCACACAGTAGAGGAGCCTAAAATATAGCTGAACTATTTGCTTTCAATACAAAGCATGCAGGGCCAATGATCTTTGGTCTAAAAGATATAACTGAACGCAGATGAACATCAACCGTGAGAAATCTGCATGTATGGACCCAACTGGTTGAGGCAAAATTGTGACCATGATCCTCTGCATCCAGCTTGTGTTCTACTGGCCGAGCTAGAGGGCGGGCGAGAGAGGCTGCATGTCGCCTCTGAATCTTGGCTCCGGGGAAGGCCAAGAACGTAGCAGAGTTTGAGCTTGAACGCAGGGCAGAAGAAACGGCAGATTTGCAGAGTGACGAAGAGAGACGATCTGTGCTGAGGGCAGTTAGTTACCATGCAGAGATGGAAGATGGTGTCCGCAAGAGGGCTGGGAGCCCCGGCGGCAGGCGCCTGCAGCCTCACCCTCCCTCCTCCACCGGCGTCGCCTTTCATGGCCGGCCGGCGTCCCAACTCTTGTTTGCCTGTGGGTAAAGAAATTACGAGCGCACGGTCTAGCTAGAGACTTTGGTACTGGGGAAAGGCCTGGCTCTTCACGAGTACTTAGCACGCAGCCTGAAATGTCTGTAATAATGGCCTGGGGAATGTCTGTACGAAGGAAAATAAAGAAGCGTGATATGTAAAGAAGAAAAATAAATGATCGAAGTGCACAAAGTAATGCAGATGCTTAAAAAGAAATATGGAAAGAATAGTCACTTACTTGCTTGCCGTGTTATTCCTAAGTGCCTCTGCACCGTAGGATTGACAAAGTGGGCGGTTCGTTTAACCTCTCTCGAGGAGAAAATTAAAATAGCCAAAAGGTCAAAAGGATAGATTGGGTGCGGTTTTATTCCTCGACTTTCTTTCTTTCTCTTTATATCTCTACCGAAAAGCCCAGGCAATTACCAACCGCGTGAGCTAGGCGCAGCATGGGTGGCAGACACTTGCCTTCCTTTTACTGCCACCGCGAAGCAACTGCTGTTAGTCAAAAAGGTATAGTACTAGCACTGAAATAGCGCGTGTCTTGTTTTCCTCTCACAAATAGGGAGGGATCGATCCGAGGCAGGACCTGTGCAAAGTACTTAAACCTTAACGACTTTGGCCATCCACCCATTATTGCTATACATTCTGTGTTCGCCTGCCCAGTTTGGACATCCCGGCATCAGAGGACAGAGATATGTCTTGGCATCCTGCAAGTCCGATCAACATTGAGGAGGGCTACCGCGACCTCGAAGCGACGCCTCCTCGTTCGACCACAAACTCCACAGAAGATGTGGCGCCACTACCTGCTTCTACACCACCCACGCAAGTCCAGCAGGCGTCCAGAAGAAGGGGCGCCACCGGTGCTGGAGGTGGGGACGTTGCTGAAGGCAACGAATTCACCGGAGATGAGGATGGCGACGCTGCGCAACAAGCTCGTCTTCACATGCACGTCGCCATTGACATGGCTGCGTTGCAGCAGGCGGCTGCTCTTACGGGGGAAAACGCACCTACTGAGTCGGTGAGTTGCATCCATAATTCAGATGTTCTTCTCCTGTTCTTGTTCATTTCTTTAGTATTCATATTTTCATTCAGATGTCTTCTCCCTAGCATTCATACTTTCATTCTCTATAGGTTTATATTTGAGAACTCACCTTGGGCTAGGGAGAAGGAGGGATCCCACTAGTGCGGCTTCCCTATTTTGGACACCATATATAAGCATGAAAGACTTCGTGTTAATGCACCAACCTGCTTGCATCCCTAGCATTCATACTTCCATTCTCCAGCAATCCATCCATCGATCCATAGACCATAGCATGCCCATCCATCTATAGGTTTATATTTGAGAACTCACCTTGGGCTAGGGAGGAGGAGGGATCCCACTAGTGCGGCTTCCCTATTTTGGACACCATATGTATACATGAAAGACCCCATGTTGATGCACCAACCTGCTTGCATAGGTATAAGAATTTGAGAACTCACCTTGGGCTAGCGCGGGATCAGGGGTTGAGGTAGAGAGAGGGTGGGAGCACTGCTTAGAGTCGAGGGAGGACATGCACACCAACTCGGGGGTCGAGATCGGGAGAGGGAAGTCGCGCTAGGTCAGGGTTGAGGTCAGAGAAGGGGCGGCCTCTATTTTTGGTTCCGGCAGAGACCATACCAAGATTCAAGCTGCCCGCTACATTTGTGTTATGAAAAATGAAAAATAAAATACACTTCAAGCCAAGCTTGGGCTGCTAGAGAGCCTTTCAAAAAGAAAAGCTTGAGCTAGAGAGGAGCGGGCGAGCGGCGGGGATGAGTTGGCTTGGCTTAGCTGCTGGGTTCAGTTCGAGGTTGGGTCGGTTGGGGGAAAAAAATTCTGAACAAATGAAATCACACTTGCAAAAAAAAAACCCTCTAAGTTTCTTCTGTCTTAACTTCAGGTCAATAACAGAGGACTCGTCATCCTGTGGTCACCGTACTGTCCTAGCGTCGATGGAGGGCCGGCTAGATATATTGTCACCGTAGGCACTGCAAACCATGCGGGGCCACCTACACCATCGGTAAGTCTCTGCCGATTTGCTTGCATTCACGATTCGTCTTGGATTTTAAAAAGGACTATTTGCCATTCAAAATTTGAGCTTGCTTGCTGTTGTTCCTTCCTAGTAATTAAATTAAATAAAGTCGATCCCTAAAACTTGAAGACCGTATAGTTTATGCGATAGTACGTACTCCCTCCGTCCTTAAATATATAAATATATGTTCCTTGCTTAAGACAGGCAACCTAATTAGTTGAAAAATAAACTAATTAGCCCGTGTTAAACAACTTATTTTGTTTTATAGCATTTGTTTTGGAATAATAACTATATATATGTTATAGTTCTTGCAGGTGAAGCACTCAAGGAATTACGCCAAGCTGCTGCTGGCGCTCTTTGGCGTTTGTCTTTCCGCGTGCTCCGCGACGTTCCCCGTCGTGAAGCAGGCTGCTCCCGACGGGCTCCTGGTCCTCGCCTACGGCCTGCTGGTGGCGCTCGCCCTCGTGCTGCTGGCCGGCCTCCTCGCGACCTCCTTCGACAGGTCCCCCAGCTCGGCGATCTGGGGCAGGTACGCCCTGCAGCTCGCGCTCGGCCTAATCATTGGCTTCCTCACCTGGTCGGTCTGCTCCCTCAAGCACGGGCCAGGTTTCGACGTCGCCGTCGGGATCGCAGGCGCGCTGGCGTACATCGCGGTCGTGCTTCTCTTCCACACCCGCAAGTGGTGATCGCAAGTTTATATTGGGATGCATGCTCCTTTTCCATAAGGTCTTGTTCAGAATAAATGAATACAAAATAGAGAGATGGTAGGAAGAGTGTTAGCAGCCTAAGACTGTCAAGCCGTGAAGACTCTGGTGGCGATGGGCCGCGACGGGGACTTCGTGATCCCAGCTCCAGGATTGCCAGCCCACAATGGGTCCACGAGTGGCGGCGTGTGCGTGTGTCTCGCCTGCGAGCGAGAGGAAGAGATAAACTCATGTAATGCTCGGAATAAGACCTTTCCGATAAAGATTCATTCATTTTATCGGACGTTTCCATCCTAATGTCCGCTCGTAAAACCTTTCCGTGACTTCTAGTTCCAAGATTCTTTGAGTAACTGTTCATCTTCCAAACAGCCCCACCTCACCTCGCCCTCCTATAGCTAAAAAATCAGCCGCGCTGCCTGCACGCCTAGGTCGTGGTTGCACCGAGGGAGGAGAGGAAGAGGATGAGGATGGAGGCGGCGTGGGAGGCAAAGAAGGCGCAGTAGAGGAAGCATCGAGGTGGGCCTCCCGCAGCGCGACGCGACACGCCAGCAGGTCCTCCTCCTTGACCCACTGCTTCAGCAGCAGCCGGTGGGTCCTGCTCGCCGTGATCTGGCTCAGCGGGTGCTGCTACTGCCGCGCCTCCGCGGCGGTGGCGGCGGAGACGACGAGGGCGCTAGACTCGACCATGGGCGGCGGCGCTCGGGTCCGTCGAGCGGTTCGCGTGCGCGGCGGCTAGGGACGGGAGGGATATGGAGAGGGGAATTTGTGGTTCACTGCTTTTTTTTTTAATATGCGGTTTACATTCTTGAATTATCGTCAAAATCTGATTCTCAAATAAAATTGGATAAGAGAGACCATCCAACTGTCAAAAGCGGGCAACACCTTTAGTGTAGTTTCGAAATTGATTTTCTATTTTGTGAAAATTAAAAATTTTCAAATTTGAACTTAAAAATTCATAAATAATTCATTTCAAATCCGAAAAATACGTAATGAATATAATTTTTTTTAAAAAATGTAACATATCTACTGGCACTGTACTTGTCAGTTATTCATATCCATTTTTTATATTCATAGTTTTTTGTTGCTTGTAGTTATGAAAGACTGAAATAGAGCAATAATACACAGGTTACATTTTTTGAAAAATTTTGGTACTAGTTTCATATTTTTCTGATTTAAAATGAATTAGTTTTGATTTTTTAGATCTAATTAGAATTTTTTAATTTTTTTAAATTATAAAACCACCTTCGAAACCACGCTAAGGGCCAAATTTGCCCGGTTTCAACAGTTGGATAGCCTCTCTTATCTGGTTTTGTAGTTTAAGGTTAAAAATCGGATTTTTGTCATAGTTCAATGGTGTAAACCAGATTTTTTCCTTTTTTGTATTTTATATTGAATGGTTGATTCTGAAATATTGCAATAAGTAGTTTTGTTATGTTTTACTTGTTGATTCGAGATGTTGAAATGTTTCAACCCATTTTTATTATAATTTTTCTATTAAGCTGCAATCATGATGCAATTTGGAATATTTCATCAAATGACTATCTGATGTTAGATGGTTCTTTTTTTCGCGATGTATCATTATGTTCCACAAGATGCTTCCGCATGTTGCACTAGTTAGTTTGGGATGTTGTATTTTCAATGCTACACCATGTAATTTAGTCTGACGATTGAATGTTGCAAGCAACTTGACACACGTGATGCGGCGGATTTTTTTAATTCTCGTCAGATGGCTGAGAAGAATTTTAGTACGTATTTTGTATGTTGCAATTATTATTATTTCTTATTGCATATAGTGTATTGCTCATGTTGCATATGCTATCTTTTCATGTTGCACTTAAATGATGGAAGGAGTTTTACCATATGGCACCATCCGATACTAGCTCCGAATATCGGACATCCGGACGCTAGCAAGACTGAAAAACTTATCAAACAACTCAAACAGAGTGACCTGTCCTCGTCCCTAATTCTTCCTTCCGATCTCAATTTATGTCTGTTCCTCTTCCCTATTTCTACTAGATTACTCCATAGCTAACAAAGAGGTCTTTTACTACGGTGCATAGTATCATCACGTAGTGGTATAGAGTATAGATAAGATCTAACCATCCATTTCTAGCCTCTTCCTCCTTGTGCTTCTCCTACGATTGGAATTTTTTCCGCGACGCTAGGACGCCGCCTGTCTCATCCCCATGGCTCACCTGGATGGCCGCTGCCGCGCCTCCTCCCCGTATCCTCCCTGCCACCGCTGCTTGCTCTCTCCTAGTAGTCTGCGTAGCCACGGCGAGAAGCGCCAAAAGGCAAGAGGGAATGCTGAGACCGAGAGAAAAAAACACGGGGATCGGCCGGCGCCGTCCAAACTAGAGCATCCACTGCCAGGCTTGCGCGTCAGGGCGGCCCGCCGTCGAAACGTTGGTCGCAATCGTCATCGCCGAGACCTCAGATTTTCTCCTCTCCCGCCGCGACCGGACTCCAATTCTTCCTCAGTCGTTTGAATCCAACTTGATCCTTATATAATTTTAATATATTTTTAGCTTAAAATTGAAAAAGATCAGAGTCCGACCCGTTCGATTCTTTTAGAACCCGATCCTTAAATTATCTAGACTAAAATTTAAAATCTTTTACCATCCCTATCTGATCCCCGTCGTGGCGCTATGTTCTTAGTGGTCTCCATCCGGCTTCCTGCCACGGCAACCGACGACCAGCCGCACAACGCCAACGGCCGGCGAGACTCCGAGCATGATGTGCACCCGCCCCAGCCCAGCAGCCCAGCCGCTCTGGGAGCAGCAGCCAGTTCGAATTCAGACCCCGATCGTACACACTGTATGGGGCGCACGCATGGACCTTCACCGCACGCGCGCTGAGTTACGTCGTTGGATTGGCCAATATATCTAGAATGTAATGCTAGGATTCGAGCATCCGACGTGTAAAAAATCCGGACATTCCGACCCATATTGCAAGAGATAAATATTGATGTTGTAATTATTTTTTTATTTTGCACATTGGATGTTGCGTGAAACATGATGTTAATATTGTGGTGGAAATTTTCCATCCTTGAATCGAATATTAGAGTCATTTATATACTTTTTTATATTGCTGCAAGCGTTGGTTTCTAATGTTGCAACTGCTATTTATAAAAGTTGCAATGAACTGTCCGATGAAAAATTTCTGATTGGATGTTGGGACGCTAGCAATGCCGTATCTAGAATTCTAGACGGTGTCACGGTGATAAGCCAGTCAGTAGTCAACGCCTCAGCGGGCAAAAAAAAAATTGTGTGCTTTTCTGTTGCAGAGTCTGCGGTAACTGAAATCGTGAGAAACCCCTCTGTCAGTAATCCTTCGAGTTCCTCCGGTGATGACTCCACGTAAGTTACAACATGTGGTCTATCACAAGATGCAAACCTCGATACTATGTTCTCGTATGTCGTTGTCTTATAAAGTGGAAAAACAAAGTTTTGGTACAGCTTGAGCTTGATGCGTTCGCAGCGCCGGCAGTTCGGCACACATCGACACACACTATTACGCACTTAAGCAACCTAATCTTAGCTTACAAGAGCCCCTCACCAAACAGGCTGCCTAATCGCTTGTCTCCAGCGAGGATTCAAAGCTGGGCCTCTCGCTCGATCTTCTGAAGGAGTTGCAGCACATTAGCTCATGCTTGATACAACATGTGCTTGTCTATCAGACATGCTTAACTAGCAGCGACCGAGGAGACAAAGCAGTATCAAGGAAACGGATTTATCCTAAACCTCTATCTTGTTTAGACGGAGCAGCCGGCCGCGGGCGGAGCCACAGCTGGAACGGCGGCGGCACCAACAGCCACGGAACAGGCGGATCAAGGACCCCACGCACGGAACCGGCTTCTCGGACCCGCTGGCCGCCCCCATGCTGCCGTCCCCCGCCCCTTGCCGCCGCTGCTGGTGGTGACGACCCGCCCTCCCCGCCGGGGGGCCGCTGCTCGCGCAGGTCAGCACGCGGCTGTTCCCGCGGCCTGCGCCGCCGCCAGTCACAGTGGACGCGAGGAGAGGGAGGGGAACGGGATGGAGTGAGATTCAGTGGGCAAGTCCGTGAGTACTGTCGCGGTGACGTACCACCTCTTGAAACCGTTCATCCCAAGATCAACGACCAGATCTGCATAAACAGTACTCGTGCTACGTGAACAGCATCCGTGCAACAGTGTGTTTGCTGCAGGAGCTGCTACAGATAAGATGTGTACTCCTCCGAACGGGATAGAATAGAAATTATAACCTAAAGCAGAATGTAATATTTCACTGCGAGGATACAAAATACTATAAAAATGTAATATATGATTTTAAAGAAAAATATCTATACTAATCTGGATGAAATTTTTAGTAGTATACAATTAATTTTAACGGTCCGATATTTATATACTAGTCCTTTTAGAATGCTAGTATAGCCTTTGTATTGCGTATCGGAGAAGATCTCGATAGGATACGCATGAATAGAAAAGATATATTGTTGCAAAACAGAGTAACGGAAAAACACAGAAACTTACATGAAAGGTGTTTGGAACGGAGGAATTGAAATAGTAGAAGTTCTCTTTATTTAGTACTTATCTTCTTTACTTAGGTTAAGTACATACGAGTTTTCTTCTCTGTTAGATGAAACACGGGATGGATGCCGACGGCCGACCTCCTCCAGCCACTGGCCCGTCCAAGGCCCACTGCGCTCCCTGCTGGGCCTTCCAGCGTTGAGAGTCGTCCACGGCCTTCTTCTTCGAGCTCCGAGAGGGCCCAGACCAAACCGCACACGCCGCCGCCGTCTCCGCCCTCCGAGGGCCCAGGCCAAACCGCGCCGCGCACGACCCCCCTCACCGCCGGCGTCGCTCTGCTTCGCAGGCGTCCGGCGCGGCGAGCCTGGGCGTCGCTCTGCGGCCGCCCCCTCCTCTGCTGATTCTCGCTCGGTTCGCTGGCATTCGCGCCCGTAACAGGGTTTTGTCGCAGATGGCGTCGGAAGAGGCGGAGCGTGCCGTCATCGCGGAGGCGGTCGCCGCGAGGGCGAGGGACCTGGTCCGGGCCCTCCTCGCGCCTGGAGGCCTGATGAGCGTCGAGGACGCAGGGGTGACCGTGGCCGTCAGCGTGAAGAGCTGCCTCGCCAAGATTTCCCGTGAGAACCTCAACGTGTGCAGTCCTCAGGACGTCGAGAAGCTGGCCGTCGCGGACACCCTCACCGTCGTCGTCAACCTCGGTGTAAGTAGGAATGTAGGATTGACATATTGCATTAATGTTACTTGCGAGTAGACCCTTGTGGCGAGTTTCAGGTCGGCCGCGGGCACCCACCACTTTCCGCCATGCCATACCCTGCAGTGCTAGGACCTGAATCTGCATTCAATTTGGGATAATTTTGTGTTCGAAATGGATGAACATGGGTAAACACGGAGGAACACTAGAGATAGGCCTATTCTTCAGCTAAGAGAATTAAATTAGCGTTCAGCACCGTGAAATAAATTAGGTTCTTCTTTTACAGCAACGTGAAATAAAATACAGTCAGTTATTAGAGCGATCACAGCCACTTTACTATGGAGTAACTTGAAGTCTTTAACCCTGTCCATGGGATGATATTCATCTCAAAAACTGGGCAGTGAACTTCCAATCTTCATCACAATAAACTTCCACTTTACTATTTTCCTTCCAGCCGATGCCTACAGACTACTCTGCCTGAATGTTTAGAAGTTCTCCATCCATCAACCTGATTTATTGAGCTCTGACAAAGCTCATGGTAGTAACGTGGTAGCAACTGATATTGTGTTCCGTCGACTTATTCAATAGAATCCACTCCTCGTTCTCTTTTCCGTTCTTGTATTCTGCTGGATAATCAAAGTCCAACTTATGTTGTATTCCGCCAATCAGTCTGAGTACTATTATATTTAAGATTTTGGTGGCATTTCTTAATGACGAATTTAGCTCCCAATTAGTAGTGTCTCCACTTCTTTAAAGCTTCCAAAAATAGCCATGGCCTCCTTATCATAAGTAGATTTGGCAGATGCCTTTTCTCCCATATATTGCTGTAATATGCTATTTCCACAAGCATCAGTCTCCAAAATGAGGTTTGCTGAAGTTTGGATGGGTCAGACCTGGCAAGTTTTGTTTGTGAGTAGTGTGTTGGTGATCATAAAATCGTTGGTGGTTTGAGTATTATATTAGTGACTTGGTTCATAGTCTTTCTTCTGGTCGTTTCTTTATGTATGTGAGGTGTTTTTCTTATTTCCGGTTGTCTGTGTTTCTGTTCTCTTCTCTATTTGTGCAATGGAATAATGTTGTTCTTGTTTCAGTGAGAGGAAAAGGTTGATTTATATCTGATTGACATGCAGGCTGGATCACTGACCGCACCCCATAGCATGGTAGAGGAGTCAATCACCAAGGCAGTTGTGGCTTCCAGTGCCCAGGTGGGAGATACGAGTACCTCTTCGGTAAGTACATATACAGGATTTCACGATAATATTTTATTGATGTGATGTGACACAAAGAGTTTATGAATAGCTAAATGAGCTTGCATTTATTGAACTTGAATAATTGAAAATCAATAATATTTTCCATACTCTGCTTTATCTTGATTGACTCTGAAGACTTAACTAGTGTTTTATCTCCTGCAGGACTGCATTTTTGCTCTTTGATACTTGGTTGTGACTTTCTGCTACGTGGTGGCACTACTTGCACTGTTTGTTGTTCGTCTTAGCAACTAGTGACCTTGATATGATGTAGATCCTTTGTCTAGCTCGTATAGCTGAATGGTGAAATTTGTGGTGATTACTTCTGGATAACACGGTAACATCCATTGAACTTTCGTCTCTTGGTGGCACAAAAATAATGAAATTCTATGGTAAACTGGTAATTAGTATGATATGATATGATATGAGCAACTGCTTTTCGTAGAGTTCGTGTCTAATGCATATTTGTTTACAACTCTTTGCTTTATATTGCTTGGGGAAAAAATAGCTTATATAGTGGTGCTACTGTATATCTGTTTCGTAGTTGCCACTTTGTTTAGGTGAATGAACTCATAGAAACTACACTATATTTGCAGTAAAAGTTGTCAAAATCCACATGTTCTTTTGATTATCAAAGTTAAATCATGCCTGCTTCATACAACCGTTATGACCTGATGGGTTCATAAAACATTGGTCGTTATTGAAGCTCCTACATATGTCCTGTTTGCAGAAAAGTGAGCTAAAGTACTCTGGCATTGTAGGATGATGTATTGGAATATTGGTAAATATTAGCTGTATTTCCCATCTTTTCCAGGAAAAAAGAATCTATTCGCTATAAGTGTAGTTTCTATTAGATTTTGTCAGGATCTCGGAGTTCCAGACCAAGAACAACTCGTTGACAGCAAGAATTCGGAGAATAATTGAACGTTCAAGAAACAGAGCGGATTTGAGCAGAGATTGCCCACTGTATTACCGAATCGAAGGAGTTAAGTTGCGGATCCTAAGATACAGAAGGCCAACTACACAACGACCTGCTACGGGTAGAGCTAAATCCTACTCCCTTTGTTCCAAATTATATGTTATTTTAGCATTTCTACATTTTTAGATGCATAGTTTTTGCTATACACCTAAATATACATTATGTCTAGACACATAGTAAAATTTATGCACTTAGAAATGTCAAAACGAACTATAATTTAGAACGGAGGGAGTAGGGTGCTTAGTCATTATAAGCCTGGACGAGAGCCTAAATACAAGTGTGCGTAGTCATTAAGTGGTTAATTGAGTTTTACTGTTTTGGAAGAAGCAAAACACTGTTTAACATCTGAAAAAGGAAGGCACACGGACACTAATGCGCAGTGCTGTGATGGCGGCTGTCGGATGCACAGCACAACGGATGGTCTTGGTTAAACTCGTATTCTAGTCGCCTACTTGCTCTGCTGTTGCATGCCTGACGAAACTGAATGTGTTATGTAGTCTGTCACGTTTTAAAACAATTGTCGTAAAACAATCATTGCAACGAGGAGTGCAGATTATAAAACGAAGTACATCACCATTATGTATGAACATCCCGCTTGACTCAATATTGAACGCTCCAAACAAAGCATTTGGGAGTTGGATCATAGCCTGAAGTTGATAGATGAGGACTTTGTTTGGGGTGAGATGATGAGAAATCACAGCAATACATTCGATTGCACGACAACAATATATTCCAATAACTACCGGTTACTGCTCTCACATCCCCACAACAGATCCAGCTGACATCTGAAGTTAACATCAGAGCACGGTCACAACTCACAACAGTCCGAAACGGTAATAAAAAACTAAAAAAATATATAAGAAAAAGAAAGAGAAACTTGCATCTAGGGTAACTTTCCACCACCACCACTCGCTAGCTTCCACACTAGCATCAAAGCAGGCTATTGCTCATCGCTTACAGTGAAGCTCACAGAGCAGTGAGACGTCTATGTACTCTTGTCACATGTTCCACGAGAAGCCGCTGCCGCCTTGGTCTGCCATGAACAGCCCGCTTTCCGCCAGTTCATTGGAAATGAGATGGTCGAGATCATCTAATTCATGGAAGGGCTCAGCCTTGGAAGTCGCAGCATTGCTGCCTCCAGTAGCAGCAGCTGGGTTGCTGCTTACCGACTTGAAACTGTTACTTCTGCTGGGGACGATGCTGGCTGTGCTGTTGTTGATCACATTGCTCGGCCCGGTGCCGATTGTAGCTGCACCCTTTACGGTGCTGTTATTGATATGCTGAGTCTGCTCTCCAGTAGCAGCACTGTTGGTGTTAGCAGCTCCGGATGCGAGACCACTGTTTACATTAGGGTTGGCTGGAGGTGGTTGCTGCACCAAAGCATGGTTGTTAGTGTTCTTAACTTCTTGAAGCAGCTGATTTAAAACATGCTGCTGGTATTGTGGGTTCACACCCTGCAGATTATTTTGCACTCCCAAGCCCTGAAGATTACTATGCATTCCCAAGCCCTGGAGATTATTTTGCATTCCCATGCCCTGAAGATTGTTATGCTGGGGCATTGGATGCTGAAATGACGCAGAACGTTGGAATTGTGCAAGGTGCGCTTGGTTAGGTGCATGGAACGATCTAGATGCTTCCAGCTGTATTCCATTGTGCATCGCTGCAGAACCTTTGAAGACACTCGATGCCTCCTGCTGTATCAGGCTCTGATTTGCACTGGAGCTTCTGAGTATATTCTGGTAACTGTTTAGTGCTGTAGCATTTTGTGGAGTACTATTACCAACAGCTCCAACACCAGAAGTTCCGTTGTCCACATGAGCGCTTATTTCTTGTTTGAGACCCATGACTTTGGTGGTGTTCTGGTCATTGGGAAGGCCAGCAGCAGCCATTATGTGTTTTGCCTCTTGCGTATTCTGTCCTGGAAGCTTTGGTACATTTGGTTTCGGATAATTCTTCAGGCCCTCTGCATATGAACACAGAGCGCATTAAAATGACACCAAAATGTTATTGCATTCCGATAATCTACTCTTTTTGCTACTGTCCATGACATACAGTTCAATGCTTTGCTGTTGACAGAAGGAGAAAAAATGAAATAACTTATAATATTCCACTTCATCAGGTCCAGAAACAACTGACTCTACCAGGTTAAAACATAGCACCGACTGGGTTTGTCCCTTTATGGTTCAAATGTCGTTCAAGTGCTCCAGGGTTTGCTTATACAAAGAACTTGGACTAGCAATTAACTTTTCTAAAGAAGGCATATCATTTTAATAATATGCCCTACTATCTTCATAGAAACAGTGAGCAAAACATTGGTCACAACCTACTTTAGAAAAAAAAAATATTCAGCCACAGCTAACAATTGACAACTGGGTATAAGCTGAAGCCAATGATAGGTATAAACTGAAAACAGTGATAGGTATAAACTGAAAACAGTGATAGGGTTTGTGACTGTATCTTCATAGAAATGTGCATGATCATACCTATAGGGCCAAGATTGTTCTTGTTAGTGAACTCAATCAAGTCCTTCATATGATTCACCACCTCCGATATCTGAAAACGACCCATGATCATCAGTGTACTTGATGCATATGAACATCCAGAACAATAGGATGGACAGGCAGATAATTACAGTGTACTAATGTGATGGGAACAGTCTCTAATTACCTGTAGGCAGCGAACATATCGTTTAGAAAGACCATGTTCATTCAAGGTGTGGTGCTCCAGATTCCTCGCTAGTTGCCGCGATGCAGTCACAAACCTAACAGTACGAGAGAAAAAAATGTTGTTATTGCTTTAGTAAGATTAAAAAAACAAGATTGCTCTGAGATGCAGGTTTTTTCATTTATCATGGCAAAAAATCAATATATAATGAACAATGCAGCAGTGGAGAATAGTTTATTCACTAACATGTCGCAAATGGTTTGTGCTTCATCATTTGAAACCCTTGCAGGACCACTTCCACTAGTAGCAGCTTGGTATCTCTGGGCAACTTGTAGCAGATTATTGACCTGAAAGGCAGAATCATGTGTAAAATATAAGATATCAAAGTCACCAATGATAGTTACAATTCAGTAAAACACACATATGCACTTAGGGAATGCCCTCAGAGTACATATAAGAAAAATGACATGAGAATGGGTTAAAAAGGTTTGATCCTCTATGGGTTTTTTTTTTTTGGAAGAAGTTTTGAACTCCATTACATCAATGAGAAATGAAGAATCATCAAAATAGTTTGTGGAAGAGCTCGAATTGTGATAGAAACAGACATGTTTTCACCAATCATGAAGGATCCAACAAAGTTGTCATGTAATAATTAGATTTCTGCTGCATCATTTATGTTTCATCACCTAACACCTAGGTTGCCGAGCAATAACTATATTACTATGCCCTAGAAAAACTATATTACTATGCAGTTATGCAGGGTTAAATCTTAAATTAACAATTTTGTAGCCAAATTAAAGTGGAAGAGTGTGCTGGTCTACGAACTCCACCTGTGGTGCCAGAACCCTGCGGGTGATATACTCTTCATGTCGCCGTGAACAGAACTCCCAGGACATTATCTACATAATTCACAGGCAAAAAGCTGATAAGAATGATTAATGCCCCTTGCTTGGGATTACTTCTATGCTTACAAATGATACACATAACATGGACATGCTACAAAAATGGCAAGTACGTGAGCGAGCTACTACACGAAGCATACCTTTAATTCTGGTGTGAATATAATTCTCAGATGCCCCTCATGTGTAACATGTAGATGCTCATAAACACTCTTTTGAACAACTTTTTTATGCTCCAGCAGCATTAATCCATTAGGCAACCGGAATTCATTGGGCATGTCGAGGAATAGGTATTCATCTATAACGCCATGATCAAATCTGATTTGACACAGTCTAGGAAGCACTTCATATGTAGCCTCTGTAAGATGGGATCAGATATAAAAAGGGTAACTGGGTAAGAGATGCTGCTTGTATTGCAAGTACCAAATCAGAAAGCTACTTGAACAACAGATGCTAAGCTGTGCATCTATGTTATGGCGACAGCACTTGCGTGATGCACAGATGACAAGTAGATAACACAAATTTAATCTTGCCTTACCACAGATTCAATGTGAAAAGGTACGCAACAATGCAATGTCACCATGCTATTTTAAATGTTCTTCATTTGTGGATGATCAAATGCATGCACACAGCATGATTGTGACCACTCAGCATATAGTCATGGATAACTATTATCAATCTTGATGTCTATGCATGATGTATTATAACAATTTGTAATATCACATACTTGCATCTTTGTTCTGGTCCAAAACTGTACACAATTTTGTCTACCACAAGATACTTATGGAAAGTGTTGAGTTTGGCTACCAACTGATCAAGCATGTTTCAAAGAGGAACCAAGAAAACCAAAATTTGAATACGAAGAAAAGCATCATGAATATAGTTTGCCAGAGTTGACAGAAATTACTAACCATATCCTTTCCCACCATGTGTATTGCAAATGTCACACCGCCACGAATCCTGTAATGGATAAAATAGGATTGTATGAAGCGTTAATGAATATATACATCACATTTTGTACTTTTGAAAAAAAAAGGAATATTCTCCCTCACATTCTTTTTTCTTGAATACGCAGGAGAGCTGCGTTTCATTTGATTAAGAATAGAGAATAAAATACAAAGAAGGGGTCACAAGGATCTCTCACACTAACTTTAAATGTGCAGGAGCAAAAAGAATCAGCCTTTTCTATTTAAGTACTGCAACAAGTAAACTCTTTACTACCAAAAGCTATACCTACAAAGTCTATTTGGCTGCCATTAACAGAGCCTCCAAGCAGAAGTTTAAGAAGATGCTAATCATTGTTGTTTTGAAATCAAACAGAAAGTGATGCTGGACATGGACCATAAAACCAAGATCGATATAATCGCAAGTAAATTTGCTACTGTGAAGTGCAAACTGTTAACTAACCAGAGCTGTTTGCGGAGTAGAAACTGAACCATTTGGTCTCTTTTCATAAGAAGAGACACACCATCTTTCTCTTGCTCGTGGTGCAAAATATTCCTCAACAAGCTTCCTCCAGTATGTTATGGTATTATTCTACAAGACAGCATGCAAGTATTAATTGTACTCCCGAGACTTGTATCTTGTAATCTCATGATCAATAATTATAATGCAGAAATGTACCTCTGGACGATGACGCTTGTGATACAAATACTGCAATAGCCTGCGGGAACAAAGCCCACTGTCGACAGGAGTCCTAATAGGTCCAGCTAGCTGCATTCCAGGCTGTGCTAGTGGTGGTCTAAGCTGAGGCTGACGAGGGATGCCAATTTGAGACTGTTGTATCTGAGCAAATGGTTGCAACAACTGCTGCTGCTGCTGCTGCCGCTGCTGCATCTGTGCCAGTTTATGCTGCTGGAGCAAAGCTTGAAGCTGTGGGTTCTGTTGCCCCTGAAGATGCAGAGAACTCTCACCATGGAGCAGCTGCTGAATCAGCTGATGCTGTAGTATATCATCTTGCCTAACATCAATTCTTGATTTCTTTTGAGGATGCAATGCACCACCAGCCTCAATCATAGGATGTGATGTTACACTTGAAGACCTCCGCTTTTGCACCTGGTCTTGGGGTGGACTTTGCTGCACAATTGAACCATCAATGACTGAAGAGCCAGAGATGTTATTTGATGAAAATGATATTGGGGAGGCTGGAACACGCATGAATGAATCAGTATTCATGCTTGTGCTTGGCTGCAACTTTGCACCTCCGGAGAATGATGAGTTGGCATCCGTCATCACCTCAAAGAATCTCAGATAAAAGCAGGGAACATAACTAGAAATCACCGACAAAGATCTTCAAATATTTGTAGCTAAGATCTGTTATGAGAGAGTAAATATTAGTGAAGATTAACGAAGTCATGTAATACAAATGTGCAAGTGACAATGGAGGTTTATCATCAATTTTCTTGAGCAATTAGAGGATGTACCAACAGCCCATCAATCTCACAGCCCATAAGTCATAAAAGGTTCAAACAACAGACACCAAGTGTCATTGCTAGGGGTCTAGAACTGGAGATGGCATAACCTTTTATCTTCCAAAGAAAACAAATTTGCAATTATTCAACTGATGCCAAGATATTCCCAGAAATACACAAAACTGGGACATGAGAAAGTACCAGATGCAAACAAAAAAATCACATGAATGGTAACTTTTTGGTAACAAAAAGCCTGAACAACCAACTGATCATCTCCATAACAGCAAAACAGCACATTCAACTTGTCTCAGATATGAGCCTAGTACAATGGTGCTGGAGAAACAGTAACAATAAGCAACTGCATAATGATGGCCTATCTTCAGCAAGAGCTAAAGAATCTAACCTCCTACCTATCTGATAAACGAAGCAGCAGAGTATCACCAATAGAACAAAACCAATCATATATCTTCAATTGTATAGAGGATCAAACTGTAAGCAGGAAAAAAAGAAAAGAGGAATCTTGATACAACTTCAAGATACACCTTGAAATCATTTTGTTACCCGAAATCCATATATTTGAGATATATTCTTTAATGTATCGAAGCTACTCTCCAGCAGCAAGATGGAACACATCTCTCGTTGAATATTGTTGGCCTCCCCAAGACTACTAATTTCCAACATAAAATCAGTGTACTATAAAGTGCTCGCTGTTAGGCAGCAAGGTATCTTGGCTTGGCACAACCTAAGCGGCTACCTTGAGAGGCCTTGCGCCAGTGTTTGAGTTTAGGGCATCAAATAGCTCACAAAAGGAGGCGGTGGCAACAGCGCATGAGCTAGAATTTGATGGCAGTGAAGTTGGGTCTTGGGGAGGCAGGGAGTAGGACATGTGTAGGTTGGCCGTTGGTAATTCCCCCCAAATTGCAGCAGCAGTGCAGGGGTGGACGCCACACAAGATTGATTTTTCTTTTCTTCACTCCATTCATGGGAGCCACTTACATGACACTGACGCTATCTATGTTCTCAGCCAATCTTAGCAAATAAACAATTCAGCTGAACGAACTACACTTAACAAGCTAGGAGAAACTGCAGAGTTAAACATTTTCCCAAAGAAATGGAGAGGGCTAACAAAGGAATGAACATAAAGAAGTAACACATGAAAACACATCAGGAGCAATAATGGACTGAAATTACAGACATAGTAAATGAAAATCTCCCGAATACTACTCGACAACTAAATCCTAGAGCGATTCCTCCCCTTTCAGATTCCTACCCGACCAAGAGAATCCCCAAAACTTTTGCTCTGCACGGGTTGATAGATAGATAACCCTAATAAAAACTCACCCAAATCCAATCGGACCAGCAAGCAAGTCCAAGCAATCGATTCGACAGCACGACCAAGAGAGAAATTTCCGCCCCACACGAAATTCGCGCGGGCGCTGCATTGCAGGAACCCGCACCCATGTTTCGCTCAAAATCCCCCAATCCCCGTCGAGCAAGAAAGAAAAATCCCCAAAACAGGGTGAGAGGGAGAAAGAGAGAGGCGGAAAGAGGATGGATTGCTTAAACGCTCACAACCAGTCCAGAAATCAATCGCGTACCATCAGATAGGGATTAAAAATCTCACCTTACTGCTGCTGCAATTTTTTTCTCTCTCCCCTCCTCCCGTTGCAGTTCTCTACTTCTCTTCTCGTGCTCCTATTCATCCGTTCGTGTGCTCAGTGCTCTAGTATAGATTCCGCGGCGCCCGTCGGCGGGGTGACCGGCCGCAGCCCGTGGCGCGGCCCGCTTTGACTGCCCTTGACCAGTCTAGGAGCAGTCTCAGCCGTCGGATTGAGGATGCGCCTACACGCCGGCGCTTGCGATTGATTGGTTGGGGACGGGGAAACCGGGACAGGGCCACCGGGAGTCGGTCTCTGGCTACATGCACATCGTGATTGTACACAAGCGATAGAGGCGGTGGGACGGGCACATGAGTAGGGACAGTAGGGTAGGAGTCTTTGCAACAACTTATGGTGATTACACATATATAGTGTCTCATGAGGTAAGTGGTCATGTGGTTTTACTAGTATTGACACGTGAGCGTGATGGTACATATATAAATTTTTCCTATATTCATTGTCATATATTATTTTGCACATGGATATATCGTGAGAAAATATGTAGTGTGGTGCAAGACCAACAACGATGGATCTTATTACTAATAATGTAAGGGTGGGTGATTGGTAAAAATGCATTCATATATGAATAAACTTGTATATGAAACATTATAAGTATAGAGCCTTTGGATTGATGGTGGTAGGGTCCATCAACGGTAATGTGAGGATGGGAGGTTGTAGTTTATGCTTTTGTTTATATTGTTGTTATGGATCATCTTGCATACAAACATACTGAGCCCATTGAAAATGTTGTCTGGTGCAATATTTATGTGTAGCTGCAACAATCAAGTACTCTTTGTAGGATTTTTATTCTTTCTTTTTTGAGGTAAGAAGAGGAGGGCTAGACTGCACAGCGGTGCCGCTGTAGCCATAAGTCCATAACCATCACTTCTACTATTGCAAGTGTATATGTGATGTGTTATGGGGTCGACAGTGGACTAGTCTAGTGGTGAGCACTTATAAGTAGTAACATCATGGTGCATTGATGGAGAATACCTATGTGTATTTTTATCTTTACTTGCAAATATAAAGGTCGTGTACATATCACACTTGGATTTTTTTCTGCGATAGGTTCGATATGGATTTTGTTGTGTTTTCACGTTCTTATTGTACTTGAGTCCGTTTAGATTATTGTCGTGATTGGCGATAGCGAGTCCATGACGCCATGTGGCGCCTGGGCCACGTGTCATGAGAACTGCTAATAAACCAGAAAGATCGGTTTGGGATGATCTTGAAGGATAATGATAGGATCACAAAGCAGTTATCTAGTGATAGGAGTGTGCACCACACACATTTATTGTAGGAATTAGCCTTCTTGTTGCTGCATAATAGCAATATAGGCTTTCAGACTTCTTTGGTGCAGAGAGTTCTATAGTAAATCAACCTTAGATTTTTCTTTTCACAGTTAGCAGTAACTTTTAAACTCTAAATTGTATTATCTTTGTTTTGTTTATGGCATTTTCTACAAGATAGCAAGTATACAGTTCTGTTGGGACCCATGCTTTGAGAGTCCATGCCCACATCTGTTGCAATATATGTCCGCCTTCATGCACCAATTAATTTCTTGAAGCTATATGTTTTTGGCAGTATTACATTTGGTGTTTTCATCATATTATCAGGTTTAGTTGTTGGACTGTCGGGTACAACACCTAGATCAATACGTTACACAAAAATGATCACTATTGCAGCACTTGCTATGATGTTGATCTTGTTTACTATTGGCCTATATAGGATGTTTCATTCAAAACCATATCACACTACCTGTGGTGCTACATGCTCTGTGCTAATCAGGAGTTCGATAGTTGAGCCACGTACCCATGCGCGCCAACATAGTCCTCCCACTCTGTCTACCCCCCATCGACCCTGAGCACCGCCCACCAACTTTCTCTGTGTCGGCCTCGGAATTATTTCGATGAAGAATAT